>NC_091243.1:6195294-6235294 GCF_040958095.1 Procambarus clarkii | reverse complement strand
CGACAGAACGACGAACGACAGAACGAAGAACAACAGAACGACGAACAACAGAACGACGAACGACAGAACGACGAACGACAGAACGACGAACGACAGAACGAAGAACAACAGAACGACGAACAACAGAACGACGAACGACAGAACGACGAACAACGGAACGACGAACAACAGAACGACGAACAATAGAACGACGAACAACAGAACGACGAACAACGGAACGACGAACAACGGAACGACGAGGAATGAGCTAGAGGAACAGGAGGAGTGAATATTGGGAAAGATCCCGGAGCGGAAATCAATGGGTTTGATGATGGGAAATTAGAGCGAGAGACGTCATCACAAGATGGATGTAAGGGGGGAGGGGGTAGGTGGAAGGGGGGGGGGAGGGGGTAGGTCGAAGGGGGGGGGATGGCAAACAATGTGAGGGGAGGAGAGAGGAAGGGAAGGGAAGGGGGGGAGGGGGGTGGAGGGAGAGCGATAATGAGAGGATAATGCTGGATAAGGAAGACACCTAATATCCAAGACCGCTGAAGACAGTTCACGATGGTTAAATATATAATGTTAGTTACAGGAATATGTTCAGAACGTGTTCAAAGGAATGAACTAGAATTAATTAAAGACGTTGACCAGACCACACACTGGAAGGTGAAGGGACGACGACGTTTCGGTCCGTCCTGGACCATTCTCAATCGACTTGAGAATGGTCCAGGACGGACCGAAACGTCGTCGTCCCTTCACCTTCTAGTGTGTGGTCTGGTCAACTTACGTTAGCCACGTTATTGTGACTCATCACGTGCGTAATTAAAGACGTAGTTAACACATACCAAAACACCATTCAACACCCTTAACCTCACTCCACAAACACTACCCCTCATTCTACCCCCCCATGACGTCACCAACACCCCATCACGCACTCAAAACACTCACTCAAAACCCCATCACGCACTCAAAACACAAAGCACTCAATATATACACACACAAAACTATATTATACTTCTAATGACGTTAGCGGCCTTAACCTAACCTAACCTTCCTTCCTACACAACATACTGTAAACACACCACACATGAGGCCATATAAACACAACCCCTGCCAAATGCAATGTTATAAGGATAAGGGTTAGAGGAGGACGACCTCAAACGCAGTACTGGAAGAACGGGAGGCAACTTCAAACTTCTGAAAAAGAGAAGACTTAGGAATGGACATGCCTCTCACATCTGCAGAACGTCACATCACCAGAGGAACACATCACCAGAGGAACACATCACCAGAGGAACACATCAACAGAACACATCAACAGAACACATCAACAGAGGAGCACATTACCAGAGGAACACATCAGCAGAATAACGACGGCTGCATATGCAATTCTGACAAACGTCCGTTTAACCTTCAGGAACCTGGACAAATATCCCCTTCCGAGCACTGTATGCAACCACTGTGAGACCTGCTGTTGAGTATGCAGCACCAGCATGGATCCCCTAAAGCAGGTCAAAACAAAAATAAAAAAGGTCTAAAAATATGCATTAAGATTTATTCCTAAAATAAGGCAACTGAGCCATAAAGAAAGACACTGAGAGAACTGAACCACAATACACTGGAGGAAAATAGGAAGAGGACATATGACAACGGTGTACAAGATACTAAAGGCGATTAACAAAAAAGATACAGAAGCAATTTTCAGATTAAGGAGGATTAGAACGACAGGACGTAATTGGAAACTGAGAACTCAGATGAGTCACAGGGATGCCGGAAAGAACTTCTTCTTCTTCCCAAGAGTCGTAAAGAAGTGGAGCGGACTAAATGAGGAAAACTGCCAAAGCTCAATACACAACTTTAAGTGTAAATGTGAAAAGGAGAAGTGAGAGAGTCACTGATGGTTGAAAGGCGGGGCTTGAGAGCTAATGCTCAACCCTGAAAGCTCAACTGGGTGAGTATAACTAGGCGAGTACACCCCTCCCTTCCCCCCCCCCCCGGGATAACAGCATACACAAGGAGAGGGGAATGGAGAGAGGGAGAAAGAAAGAGAGAGAGAGAGAGAGACAGACAGACAGAGAGAGAGAGAGGCAGAGACCTCCAGGGGCAGCAGGGGTCCCACCTACCCTCAACAAACCACGATCACCACCGGACCAACAGCGGCAAGATAGACGATTTACAGACCGGAAAAGTGGACCATAAAGAGAAAATGAAAGACAGAGTAAACTTGACGATACAGGCAAGAGCGAGGGAGATAAGAGAGAGACGCGCCAGCAAGAGAGATAAGAGATGTGGCCGCCAGAGATAAGATTAGAGAGATGTCGGGCAGCCGGCCAATTAGCGACGAACTGCGGAGGTAACGAAGACCATTATTATGCCTAATTAGCCAAACCTAATTTTACCACACAAAAATCTCATCCCAGTTACTTCCGCCATCGGAAATGGCGCCAGCTTCACCCTGTCGGGCACAGATGGTTCCAGCTACACCCTGTCGGGCACAGATGGTTGCAGCTTCACCCTGTCAGGCACAGATGGCTCCAGCTTCACCCTGTCAGGCACAGATGGTTCCAGCTTCACCCTGTCGGGCACAGATGGCTCCAGCTTCACGCACTCGGGCACAGATGGCTCCAGCTTCACCCTGTCGGGCACAGATGGCCCCAGCTTCACCCTGTAGGGCACAGATGGCTCCAGCTTCACGCACTCGGGCACAGATGGCTCCAGCTTCACCCTGTCGGGCACAGATGGCTCCAGCTTCACGCAGTCGGGCACAGATGGCTCCAGCTTCACCCTGTCGGGCACAGATGGCTCCAGCTTCACCCTGTCGGGCACAGATGGCTCCAGCTTCACGCAGTCGGGCACAGATGGCTCCAGCTTCACCCTGTCGGGCACAGATGGCTCCAGCTTCACGCAGTCGGGCACAGATGGCTCCAGCTTCACGCAGTCGGGCACAGATGGCTCCAGCTTCACCCTGTCGGGCACAGATGGCTCCAGCTTCACCATGTCGAACACAGATCGCTCCGGCTTCACCCTGTCGGGCACAGATGGCTCCAGCTTCACGCAGTCGGGCACAGATGGCTCCAGCTTCACCCTGTCGGGCACAGATGGCTCCAGCTTCACCCTGTCGGGCAAAGATGGCTCCAGCTTCACGCAGTCGGGCACAGAGGGCTCCAGCTTCACCCTGTCGGGCATAGATGGCTCCAGCTTCACCCTGTCGGGCACAGATGGCTCCAGCTTCACCATGTCGAACACAGATGGCTCCAGCTTCACGCAGTCGGGCACAGATGGCTCCAGCTTCACCCTGTCGGGCACAGATGGCTCCAGCTTCACCATGTCGAACACAGATGGCTCCAGCTTCACCATGTCGAACACAGATGGCTCCAGCTTCACCATGTCGAACACAGATGGCTTCAGCTTCACCATGTCGAACACAGATGGCTCCAGCTTCACCATGTCGAACACAGATGGCTCCAGCTTCACCATGTCGAACACAGATGGCTCCAGCTTCACCATGTCGAACACAGATGGCTCCAGCTTCACCATGTCGAACACAGATGGCTCCAGCTTCACCATGTCGAACACAGATGGCTCCAGCTTCACCATGTCGAACACAGATGGCTCCAGCTTCACCATGTCGAACACAGATGGCTCCAGCTTCACCATGTCGAACACAGATGGCTCCAGCTTCACCATGTCGAACACAGATGGCTCCAGCTTCACCATGTCGAACACAGATGGCTCCAGCTTCACCATGTCGAACACAGATGGCTCCAGCTTCACCATGTCGAACACAGATGGCTCCAGCTTCACCTTCTTAGACTATAGACCTTCTGCATTATTTATTAATAAGCCATCCTGTGAGATGTGGATTTCTGAGCATCACTCAGCTTGACACACACTGTAACCCTTCATATAGGCTGGGGAGGGAGGAAATTATCAGGGGGAAAGCGCCAAGCCATTATGACTATATAGCCCTGGGAAGGGGGTCAGGATAAGGATTTGGGATGGGACGGGAGGGGGGGGGGAGGAATGGTGCCCAACCACTTGTGGACGGTCGGGGATTGAACGCCGACCTGAATGAAGCAAGACCGTCGCTCTACCGTCCTGTCCAAGTGAGGCTGCATAAATGCACATCGTTATCTTGAGATAATTTCGGGGCTTAGCGTCCCCGTGGCCCGGTCCTCGACCAGGCCTCCTTTTGTTACACACCCCCAGGCAGCAGCCCTAAGCAGCTGACTAACTCCCAGGTACCTATCTACTGCTAGGTAACAGGGGCATCAGAGTGAAAGAAACTCTGCCCATTGTTTCTCTCCGGCGCCCGGGATCGAACCCGGGACCACATGATCACGCGTCCAGTGTTCTGTCCGCTCAGCCGCCGGGCTGTGTTAGGTTAAGAATTGCTTCCAAAAGTGAGAACAAATGAAGTAGGGCTCTTAAGCACAATTAACAATTTTTATTAGATAAATCGATCCTCAGGCAGCACAGTGTGTATACAAGATCTTGTCGGGAGAGGGAGAGGAGGGAGAGCGGAGAGAGGGGGAGAGATGGGAGGAGGGGGGACAGGAAAGGAGAAGGGGAAGAAAATGGTGGAGGGGAAAAAGGGGAAGGAAAGCGGGAGAGAAGGGGAGGGAAAGGGAGGAAGGGGGAGAAGGGGAATGACAGGAGGGATGGGAGAGAATGGGAAGGAAAGGGGACGAGAAAGGGAGAGAGGGAAACGAGAAGAGGGGGAGAAGGGAGGAGAAAGAGAGGGGGTGAGAAGAAGGGAGAGAGGTCTAGGAGAAGGAGAAGAGGCGAAGGAGAGGGGGTAAGAGAGAGGGGGTGTAGAATATATTCCACTATTAGTAAAATTAAACAAATCAAATAAAAACAAAACTCAAATTGCAATTCAGTGATATAAGAAGCAAGAATATTGCATCAGTCTTCGACAACATCTTATAAGGAAACCTTCTTATATCTTGCATCAGCAAGTCGGGTAATTACCGTGTAAGATCAGTGGTAAGTGATCTCAATAAAAGCCTAGCTAGTATATACCATTAAAGTAAAATTGCAGATTATTATAAACGCCATAAATTGTATTTTAGTTTAAAGTTGAAATTGTTTAGGAATTATAGGAAATTTATTCGCAAAAAGAGTATTTTTCAGGTCTGAATCCACATGAATAATTCAAGCCAGACGTTAGGAGCCCATTCAGTCAAATTTAAAGTTAGTCGCTCATTGCAATATAATTATAAATATTCGTCATTTACATATTCAATTAGTCAGAACTATATTAAAAAAAATAAATAATTGGGAGCATAAACAATACAAAATGAATCCAGCATGTACCCGCTGCTACCGGAGTGTAACCGACCCAAACAGACCACCACGTGGCGGCCAAAACATCAACAAACCATTGGCTCCCACGTGACACCTCCCCGCCCCCTCCTCTTACCCTAACCAACCCCACATAACTAACACGTTGCATTACTGGAACGTAAAGGAAAACAGATTCAATCCCAACCCAAACGAACTAAGTCTTCCCTTTCACCTTCGTGACCTGGAACGCAAAAAGTTAAAAACAATTCATCTACTCATAAAATCCATACATTGATTTACGTAATAAAATCGTGGCTAATTCTCAAACATTATCCCATTTTCTTAAATTTTCATATGTGGACACACTGTAGTACTGACTGCATCACCACCCCAATGTTTATATATATAAACAATGCCATATATATATGAGTGTCAGACTACGGAGGAAGAATTGAAACAGGAATTTCCTTAAGTACTTTCGTATTTAATAATACATTAATAATCACCCTTCTGAGGATGTATTATTAAATACGGAAGTACTTAAGGAAATTCCTGTTTCAATTCTTCCTCCGTGGCCTGACACTGTCACATTTTTCATCACGTGTTAATTTTCGTGATTTACACACACATACACATATATATATATTGCTAAGTGGTGGGTACTGGCACTGCTGGCAGTGACACAGGTGGTGGTACTGGCACTGCTGGCAGTGACACAGGTGGTGGTACTGGCACTGCTGGCAGTGACACAGGTGGTGGTACTGGCAGTGACACAGGTGGTGGTACTGGCACTGCTGACAGTGACACAGGTGGTGGTACTGGCACTGCTGGCAGTGACACAGGTGGTGGTACTGGCACTGCTGGCAGTGACACAGGTGGTGGTACTGGCACTGCTGGCAGTGACACAGGTGGTGGTACTGGCACTGCTGGCAGTGACAGGTGGTGGTACTGGCACTGCTGGCAGTGACACAGGTGGTGGTACTGGCACTGCTGGCAGTGACACAGGTGGTGGTACTGCTGGCAGTGACACAGGTGGTGGTACTGGCACTGCTGGCAGTGACACAGGTGGTGGTACTGGCACTGCTGGCAGTGACACAGGTGGTGGTACTGGCACTGCTGGCAGTGACACAGGTGGTGGTACTGGCACTGCTGGCAGTGACACAGGTGGTGGTACTGGCACTGCTGGCAGTGACACAGGTGGTGGTACTGGCACTGCTGGCAGTGACACAGGTGGTGGCACTGGCACTGCTGGCAGTGACACAGGTGGTGGTACTGGCACTGCTGGCAGTGACACAGGTGGTGGTACTGGCACTGCTGGCAGTGACACAGGTGGTGGTACTGGCACTGCTGGCAGTGACACAGGTGGTCGTACTGGCACTGCTGGCAGTGACACAGGTGGTGGTACTGGCACTGCTGGGAGTGACACAGGTGGTGGTACTGGCACTGCTGGGAGTGACACAGGTGGCAGTAGTGAGAGAGGTGTGGTACAAGACACCCCCACCCCCCCGGCCCCACACTGTAACCCCCCCCCCCCCCCCATCACCGTGACAGCCCCATACAGGACCTCCCAGATGGCCTCCATCACCGTGACACGAGTCGGTCACAGAGCCTCAGGGCCCAGCCCCATTATTACACCTATTCATCCTTTTTTATATTGCTTTAGAGAGGAGAAAAACTGCACTTATGGTAAACATGTTGTCAGCCTGATTACAATAATTCATTAATAATGATTAATACGTTAAATTATTTGAAAAGTAACACTTATTTGGTCCCCATTGTGGGAGGATCAAGATGCTGAGGCTCTCGCAGCCTCTCCCAGAGTCTCCTCCGGCTCATCTCAGGCCCTGAGAGGTCAAGAAAGCATCTGTGTGTCATCAGGTAGAAAAGATCTTGGGTTCCGAGAGTTGACCAAGATGTCTCAAGTTGCATAAACAATGCCACACAAGACCATGACACTGTCGTAGTTGGCCCTTGACAGTGCCACATTAGATGTTAGCAGTGCCCTGCTAAACCTTAGCAGTGACAGGCAAGATCTTAGTAGCGGCACTAACCAACTACCCCCTCCCCTCTATCAATCCCCCCATCCCTCCTCTCCATCAGCCTTAATCCCCCCCTTTCCCCACCCAATCTCCGAGCCTGCTACCCCCACCTCAACAACATCCCCCCCCCCATCCCAACCATCTTCCCCCACCCATACTACCCCTTCCCTTCCTCCCCCCCCTTCCCCCTCCCTCTCCGTCCCCCAGCCATCTAGGCGCAGCCACACTAAAGGTGCTGTTGGCCAGCCTCGCTAAACTTACAATTGCATTGACCAAAAAAAACTTAATATGATCAGGATCCGTAGCGCTAGTCCCATTGTGGGACCACTCGGGCTATTGCCTCGGTGGGGGGACACGGAGGGAGGGGAGGGGAGGGAAGGGAAGGGGGAGAGGGGGGGGGAAGGGAAGGGGAAGGGGCGGAAAGAAGGTGGTTTTGAGGGGGGAAAAAAGTGTGCCAGAAAATTTCCTTGCAATCTGGCAAAAATCCCTCCAGATGTTGTCCAGAGCTGGGAAGGTGGTACCGCGACGCTGGTCAATACCGCAATCTTCTCCCCTCTTAAGACTCCCGGAACCAAGCCTCGGCTGTGGAGTCCAGTGTCCAGGGCCACCCTTATTGTCCAGGGCCACCCCTATTGTCCAGGGTGACCAATACTGTCCAGGGCACTCATTATTATCCAGTTTAACCAATACTGTCCATTCTAACCAATACTGTTCATTGTAACCAATTCTGCCCAGTTTAACCAATACTGTCCATTGTAACCAATACTGTCCATTGTAACCAATACTGTCCATTGTAACCAATACTGTCCATTCTAACCAATACTGTCCATTGTAACCAATACTGTCCATTCTAACCAATACTGTTCATTGTAACCAATTCTGCCCAGTTTAACCAATACTGTCCATTGTAACCAATACTGTCCATTGTAACCAATACTGCCCATTGTAACCAATACTGTCCATTCTAACCAATACTGTCCATTGTAACCAATACTGTCCATTCTAACCAATACTGTCCATTGTAACCAATACTGTCCTTTGTAACCAATATTGTCCAGGGGTCACCAATACTGTCCAGAGGTCACCAAAGTGCCGAGGTGGCGTATCAGCAATAAGACAAGTGAGAAGCATCAGACAGCGGCAGCAGATATATTGACAACATTGCAACAACTACCAATCAATTTCCAGGTAAAAGGATTAGACGTTTCGACATTTTGAGACCCCCAATAAGCCAGTCTGTAGCGCTCCTGTTTACATTCTGTAACACTTCCTCAAGGTTTATGCTTGAGGAAGTGTTCTTGGACAATAAGTGGTCCTTATTGTCAAATAAGCACCACTTATTGGTGCTTATTTAAGTGCTGAGGTGCTAACCACTTACACCAAATAATCTATTGTGTGTATGGTCCAAGTTTTATTGAACAAAGAGCTTGTGAACTTTAAGGTTAATGCCTGCACTACATAGTCTTCCCGACTTGCTGCCTTTTTCTTAAACCTTAAAACCTTATTTTCTTTCACATTAAACCTTATTTAAGTGCTAAGGTGCTAAGCACTTACACCAAATAGTCTATTGTGTGTATGGTCGGTCGGAACGGACAGCTCGCTGGACTTGTGATCCTGTGGTCCTGGGTTCGATTCCAGGCGCCGGCGAGAAACAATGGACAGAGTTTCTTTCATCCTATGCTCCTGTTACCTAGCAGTAAAATAGGTACCTGGGAGTTAGTCAGCTGTCACGGGCTGCTTCCTGGGGGTGGAGGCCTGGTCGAGGACCGGGCCGCGGGGACACTAAAGCCTTTTTCTTCCTTTTACTTTGGTTAATGCAATAAATGTGTTTGAAGAGAATATATTACAGTGTACCTAGTTTATGATCCATTCTCGTTTCAATATTGTTGGAATATACAAATTCCACGGACACTTGTACAATCCTGGCAGTATATCTTAAGGCGCTTGTATGCTGTAGTTGTACACTGACAGCCTTGTAAATATGCCTATGTAAACCTATGTAAACTCACCTATGTAAACCTAGGTAGCCTATGTAAACTCACTACCAGCATCGTCTTAAATACCCAGACAGTTGTTTGGTTCTCTTCAACGTGTAAAACTGTCGTATTGTTCTCTCTCAATGACGTGATTCCGGACCTACAGATAACCATCCTCATTACACGAAAGCCCGGGAAACTCTCCCGAAAGAAACGTTTTCTGCTCTGTTGACCAGACCACACACTAGAAAATGAAGGGACGACGACGTTTTGGGTCCGTCCTGGACCATTCTCAAGTCCAAGGACTTGAGACTTGGACTTGAGAATGGTCCAGGACGGACCGAAACGTCGTCGTTCCTTCATTTTCAAGTGTGTGGTCTGGTCAACATATTTCAGCCACGTTATTGTGACTCATTATCTGCGTTTTTTACTCTCATGGTGAGTGGAAACGTCAGGCTGGAGAGGAAAGGTGAATAGTGAAGAGGAACGGTGAATAATATAGTGAAGGAGGCTACAGTACTTTAACCAGTTAAATAATAAATGGACGATACATTTTTTTGTTATCTTAATATATTGCAACATTACAGATAAACCAGTCTGTTCCCTTTGTGTATATTTTACCTCAATAAACTTATTTAAATTTAAAAAACCAGTGTGACTACACTGTCACCCACAGCAGCACCCTGCTTTTTTATAAGACCAGGTGTTCTATGCACTTTGTGAACTCTCAAATGCAGTTTGAATCAATATTTACTCCCTTACAACAGCCTCCCACCCTGGCTTGTGCCTTATAATTTCTTGCACATTCTTCAAATACCCAGTTTTCTCACACACACTCCTTCACCACACCTGCTCCTCTTTATCTCATGTTCCTACCTTTAAATTTAATCAATTACTCTTCACCAGTCAATCATCATCCATTCATTAAGCACCAAGACCATTTTGATGTGCTCTTCTCTCTCTTAGTGTATCAACCTTGGCACTCAACCTCTCGCCCTGATGTTCATGTACCTTATTCTCAGGATATTGATCTAGACCACTTCTTTTAAAAGGTCGAATGTAACACGTACAAAGAACAATGGCCTCAAGTTCAACAAAGAACAATGGCCTCAAGTTCAACAAAGAACAATGGCCTCAAGTTCAACAAAGAACAATGGCCTCAAGTTCAACAAAGAACAATGGCCTCAAGTTCAACAAGGAACAATGGCCTCAAGTTCAACAGAGAACAATGGCCTCAAGTTCAACAAAGAACAATGGCCTCAAGTTCAACAAAGAACAATGGCCTCAAGTTCAACAAAGAACAATGGCCTCAAGTTGAACAAAGAACAATGGCCTCAAGTTGAACAAAGAACAATGGCCTCAAGTTCAACAAAGAACAATGGCCTCAAGTTCAACAAAGAACAATGGCCTCAAGTTCAACAAAGAACAATGGCCTCAAGTTCAACAAAGAACAATGGCCTCAAGTTCAACAAAGAACAATGGCCTCAAGTTCAACAAAGAACAATGGCCTCAAGTTCAACAAAGAACAATGGCCTCAAGTTCAACAAGGAACAATGGCCTCAAGTTCAACAGAGAACAATGGCCTCAAGTTCAACAAAGAACAATGGCCTCAAGTTCAACAAAGAACAATGGCCTCAAGTTCAACAAAGAACAATGGCCTCAAGTTCAACAAAGAACAATGGCCTCAAGTTCAACAAAGAACAATGGCCTCAAGTTCAACAAAGAACAATGGCCTCAAGTTCAACAAAGAACAATGGCCTCAAGTTCAACAAAGAACAATGGCCTCAAGTTCAACAAAGAACAATGGCCTCAAGTTCAACAAAGAACAATGGCCTCAAGTTCAACAAAGAACAATGACCTCAAGTTCAACAAAGAACAATGGTCTCAAGTTCAACAAAGAACAATGGCCTCAAGTTCAACAAAGAACAATGGCCTCAAGTTCAACAAGGAACAATGGCCTCAAGTTCAACAGAGAACAAAGGCCTCAAGTTCAACAGAGAACAATGGTCTCAAGTTCAACAAAGAACAATGGCCTCAAGTTCAACAAAGAACAATGACCTCAAGTTCAACAAAGAACAATGATCTCAAGTTCAACAAAGAACAATGACCTCAAGTTCAACAAAGAACAAAGACCTCAAGTTCAACAAAGAACAATGGCCTCAAGTTCAACAAAGAACAATGGCCTCAAGTTCAACAAAGAACAATGGCCTCAAGTTCAACAAGGAACAATGGCCTCAAGTTCAACAGAGAACAAAGGCCTCAAGTTCAACAGAGAACAATGGTCTCAAGTTCAACAAAGAACAATGGCCTCAAGTTCAACAAAGAACAATGACCTCAAGTTCAACAAAGAACAATGACCTCAAGTTCAACAAAGAACAATGACCTCAAGTTCAACAAAGAACAAAGACCTCAAGTTCAACAAAGAACAATGGCCTCAAGTTCAACAGAAAACAAAAGCTTCAAGTTCAACAGAGAACAATGGTCTCAAGTTCAACAAAGAACAATGGCCTCAAGTTCAACAAAGAACAATGACCTCAAGTTCAACAAAGAACAATGGCCTCAAGTTCAACAAAGAACAATGGCCTCAAGTTCAACAAAGAACAATGACCTCAAGTTCAACAAAGAACAATGGCCTCAAGTTCAATAAAGAACAATGACCTCAAGTTCAACAAGCCATAATGTATGAAAGAAAACATGTCTTTGTTTCCACCCATATGGGTTATAAAGCCATGGAACCGCCTACCCGCTGAAGCCGTAAAAGCTAAAACATCTGCAGTTCAAAATCCAGCAGGATAAAATCCTCATGCATCATGCCTCCTGCTGCCTGTCCTCGTTGAGGCCACTAGAGACGATGGCCTTCGGATAAATTCAGGTAAACCTTTTGCTAACACGCCAGAGGTGACTGGTTATGGGAACAGTGAGGCAGGCCACACACACATGGAGGCAGGCCACACACACACACACACATGGAGGCAGGCCACACACACACACACACATGGAGGCAGGCCACACACACATGGAGGCAGGCCACACACATGAAGGATGGCCACACACATGGAGGCACCTAGTTGTACTCACCTAGTTGTGCTTGCGGGAATTGAACTTTGGTCCCGCCTCTCAACTATCAATCAACTGGTATAGTACAGATTCCTGAGCCTACTGGGCTCTATCATATCTACATTTGAAACTGTGTATGGAGTCTGTCTCCACTACATCACTGCCTAATACATTCCATTTGTTAACTGCTGACACTGGAAAAATTCTTTCAAATGTCACACAAATTCTTCCTTATGCGCGCGCGCGAGCGAGAGCGAGAGCGAGAGCGAGAGAGAGAGAGAGAGAGAGAGAGAGAGAGAGAGAGAGAGAAAGAGAGAGAGAGAGAGAGAGAGAGAGAGAGAGAGAGAGAGAGAGAGAGAGAGAGAGAGAGAGAGAGAGAGAGAGAGAGAGAGAGAGAGAGAGAGAGAGAGAGAGAGAGAGAGAAAGAGAGAGAGAGGAAGGGAGAGAATTACATCACCCCTCCCAAATCTCTCTCTTATAAATTCCTACTCTACTTTCTCTCTGTCTCCAATCTTTATTACCTTACACTTGATGGGAATGAACACTAGCAGTCATCTGTCTGCCCACCCCTGGCGTTTGTCAAGGTCCTCCAGTATTTTCTGTAGTCTTCTTGACCTTTGTGTTATCTGTAAACACTGGCCCGTACGAGCTCACCCTCTCGGCCAGATCACTTACATCAATTAATAACAGGAATGGTCCCAGGAGAGACTCTTGGGGGACACCACTTGTCACACTGCTTCACCTCTGACCCATTGTTTTCTGCCCTCAAGATGATATTTGCAACCACGGGTTTGTTTTGATTGTGTCAGCGGTGATGGTGTGGTGACGATGGTGAGATATGCTGCTGTGTGGTGACGGTGGTGAGGTATGCTGTGGTATAGTGAGGTGACGGTGGTGTCAGACGATCAGACGAAAGACTGACCGTCATATTAACAGTCAGTAAGAGTGTTGTAGGGTCATCCCCTGCCACTGTTCGTCACGTGTCCTGCCACTGTTCGTCACGTGTCCTGCCACTAAGACTTGCCTACACTACATCTGCTACACGAGGTCACATAACAGTGACATATGTCCATACTATACAATAGGTCTACACACTACTGCCGGAAGCCAGTAGGCTGCTGTACAGACCAGCCTGAAACCCAACTTGCAACCAATAATTGACTATTTATATTTAATTATTAGATTTATTGGACACTGATAGAGAAAGAGGAAAGGGGGAGGGAGAGAGAGAGAGAGAGACAGTGACAGTCACAGACACACACACACACACACACACACACACACACACACACACACACACACACACACACACACACACATACACACATATACACATATATACACACACACACACACACACACACACACGCCACCCTCATGTACTATCACCTTCATAACAGAGTTTGTGTTAGAAATAATATTTCACAGGCCAATTTCTCGCCGGGTTGAGCCAACCCATTATTTTGTATTCACCAGTTATCACATAGAGTATGTTGGCGTGTAGCGTATCCGCCCCCCCCCCCCTTTCCCGCCTCACCCACCTGCATGGCCCACCACATATGTTGGCGTGTGGTGCATATTGTCCCCCCTCCCCGCCTCACCCACAGACACGTACCAGTGTTCTCGCTGTCATCACTAACATAATTAGTTTATTATCAACTAAACGTGGAACTTCTGACCAGATATCCAAGATCAGCGACTTGGTTCTGCACGTAAGTGTCCCTCCTTAATCCCTGCACTGCGCAAAGCGCCTTTAGGCGCTCTGAGAGTGGTGATATTTTTTTTAATTAGGCTACATTTTAATGTTTTTTAATTTTTTCATTTGTCTTTGTGTTTTTAAATGAAAATAGTTGAGTTTGGAAACATTTTGACATTAAATTTACTTGAATGTTTATGAAAACAACAAGAATATGTCCTTGACAATTGCCCCAAGAAGTTTTTGCTCAAACCAGGTGCGCAGTGCAAGGGCTAAGCATCACACTGCCTGAGGGAGTCCATCTTAAAAAATTGTGAATTAGTTAAGATTTGTGGATCACGAACACAATCAGCTATGTTCCTTTTAACATTGTCTTTGTTACTGTAGATACTTAAGTGACGATTGCAGTTGCTTGTTTCTGATAACTGACTGTTCTTCAGTTGTTTAAATTAGGATACTTTTATTTATAAGTTTACCTCATATATAATTTATAAACTGCTTCAAGAATTAATTCAGGGAATGAAATTAAGGAGTATATCTCACAAGGGTCCTGGGGCCAGATTCACGAAAACACTTACGCAAACTCTTACGAACCTGTACATCTTTTCTCAATCTTTGGCGGCTTTGTTTCCAATTATTAAACAGTTGATGAGCTCCGAAGCACCAGGAGGCTGTTTATAACAATAACAACAGTTGAATGGGAAGTTTTCATGCTTGTGAACTGTTTAATAAATGTAACCAAAGCCTTCAAAGATTGGGGAAAGATGTACACGTTCGTAAGTACTTGCGTAAGTGCTTTCTTCAATCTGGCCCCTGGTGTGTGGTGCTGGAAAGATGTTTAGAAAGAGAAATAGTAGGAAATAGGGAGTACAGAGTCAAGGAGTAGGAGAATTAGCAGCAATGAAGCGTATGTTATCGTCAGACAGAAGCATCTGCCCTGAGGTACAACACAGGATAGCGGGCGCGGCATAAAGAAGGGTGGAAACTATCAGGGAGAAAGCACCAAGCCATTGCGACTATATAGCACTGGGAAGGGGGTCAGGATAACGATTTGGGGATGGGACGGGAGGGAAGGAATGGTGCCCAACCACTTAGACGGTCGGGGATTGAACGCCGACCTGCATGAAGCGAGACCGTCGCTCTACCGTCCAGCCCAAGTGGTTGGGCTCGCGGCATATAGAACAGCGCTTCACTTGCCACTTAGTGAGTGATTCACTTCCCGGTAGTGAATGATTCACTTCCCGGTAGCGAGTGATTCACTTCCCGGTAGTGAGTGATTCACCTCCCGGTAGTGAGTGATTCACCTCCCGGTAGTGAATGATTCACCTTCCCGGTAGTGAGTGATTCACTTCCCGGTAGTGAGTGATTCACCTTCCCGGTAGTGAATGATTCACTTCCCGGTAGTGAGTGATTCACCTCCCCGGTAGTGAGTGATTCACTTCCCGGTAGTGAGTGATTCACCTTCCCGGTAGTGAATGATTCACTTCCCGGTAGTGAGTGATTCACCTCCCCGGTAGTGAGTGATTCACTTCCCGGTAGTGAGTGATTCACTTCCCGGTAGTGAGTGATTCACCTCCCGGTAGTGAATGATTCACCTTCCCGGTAGTGAGTGATTCACTTCCCGGTAGTGAGTGATTCACTTCCCGGTAGTGAGTGATTCACCTCCCCGGTAGTGAGTGATTCACCTCCCGGTAGTGAATGATTCACCTTCCCGGTAGTGAGTGATTCACTTCCCGGTAGTGAGTGATTCACTTCCCGGTAGTGAATGATTCACCTTCCCGGTAGTGAGTGATTCACTTCCCGGTAGTGAGTGATTCACTTCCCGGTAGTGAGTGATTCACCTTCCCGGTAGTGAGTGATTCACCTCCCCGGTAGTGAATGATTCACTTCCCGGTAGTGAGTGATTCACTTCCCGGTAGTGAATGATTCACTTCCCGGTAGTGAGTGATTCACTTCCCGGTAGTGAGTGATTCACTTCCCGGTAGTGAGTGATTCACCTTCCCGGTAGTGAGTGATTCACTTCCCGGTAGTGAGTGATTCACCTCCCCGGTAGTGAGTGATTCACTTCCCGGTAGTGAGTGATTCACCTCCCCGGTAGTGAGTGATTCACCTTCCCGGTAGTGAATGATTCACTTCCCGGTAGTGAGTGATTCACTTCCCGGTAGTGAGTGATTCACCTCCCCGGTAGTGAGTGATTCACTTCCCGGTAGTGAGTGATTCACTTCCCGGTAGTGAGTGATTCACCTTCCCGGTAGTGAGTGATTCACCTCCCCGGTAGTGAGTGATTCACTTCCCGGTGGTGAGTGATTCACCTTCCCGGTAGTGAATGATTCACTTCCCGGTAGTGAGTGATTCACCTCCCGGTAGTGAGTGATTCACCTCCCGGTAGTGAGTGATTCACCTCCCGGTAGTGAGTGATTCACTTCCCGGTAGTGAGTGATTCACTTCCCAGTAGTGAGTGATTCACTTCCCGGTAGTGAGTGATTCACTTCCCGGTAGTGAGTGATTCACTTCCCGGTAGTGAGTGATTCACTTCCCGGTAGTGAATGATTCACCTCCCGGTAGTGAATGATTCACCTTCCCGGTAGTGAATGATTCACTTCCCGGTAGTGAGTGATTCACCTCCCGGTAGTGAATGATTCACCTTCCCGGTAGTGAATGATTCACCTTCCCGGTAGTGAATGATTCACTTCCCGGTAGTGAATGATTCACTTCCCCGGTAGTGAATGATTCACTTCCCGGTAGTGAGTGATAGGTAGACGATGAGTCCCAATAACGTGGCTGAAGATATGAGAACCATACCACACACCAGGGCCCAGATTCAGGGCGGAAGGACAAAAGCATTTGGGAAACGTTTCATTTCGTCTAATCCCGCTGTTTGACAAGCGGTAAAATATGTGACTGAGAGTTAGACAGCTGCTATACGACGCATCCTGGAATAGCCTGTAATTGGCATGATAGATACGGTAGAGGTAATAGATCAGACGTCATTGCATTAGACAATCGTCGGCAGGAAAGGCGGAGGCCAAGAGCTAAAAGCTCGATCCTGTAGATACAAATAGGTGAGAGGACTATGGACCCGCCCCTCACCTCCACTTCTCTTCACTGTTGACACATTGGAAATCAATGTTTTTGTTGATACCAGAGCAAGGTGATCCCCGACGCCCTCCCGCTCTCTCCTTCCTCAGTGCCCCGTCACCACACTAACAGCCCCATCCTCACACTAACAGCCCCATCCTCACACTAACAGCCCCGTCACCACACTAACGGACCCATCCTCGCACTGTCTAACACCCCGATCACAGGCCACTCCAGGCCGCTACTCGATCCCCACGTCACGCACCTCTCGTGAACGCCCTCCTGGCTTGAGGCGAGACAGAGGAAGAGAGAGACGAAGAGAAAAGGACGATGGGGTGAAAGTGTAAAAGATAGGTACATAGGTTTCAACCTCCTGCCTCTCTCTCTCTCTCTCTCTCTCTCTCTCTCTCTCTCTCTCTCTCTCTCTCTCTCTCTCTCTCTCTCTCTCTCTCTCTCTCCAGACCGTGGGCGGCCGCTGGAGGTCCATTCTCCGTCTACCCAAGTTGGAAGCACGGTACAGTAAGCAAGCGACGAGGGGTAACCTAACAGTGACCGCTTATTTCCCAAAGGAATGTTTGCAGGCCGCTTAACATAAAGTTTAGATACTAACAATAAGTAAAATAACGTGACTCAAACTCCCACGCCCAACCCATACATCTGTATTATAAGTGAATGTCTGTGTCTGTTCGATACTGTAAGCCACACATCTGGGACCCCACACCCCCCACACACACACCCCCACACCACCCCACATCCCCTCACACCACATACTGACACTGACACTCTATTGCCCACCAAGATAGAACCTGAACAAATCCACAAGAGCCGTGATGAGGGTTCGACCCCTCATCACGGCTCTTGTGGATTTTCTCATTTGATGCATCATGCTTTTGTGATTTCTATATGTAAGGTAGAACCTTTTTTAGTCTCAAGAAAATAGATGAACTGGCAAGACGTCTGCAGGTGTGATTCCAACGACTGGGGTTAGCATGACCAATTTGGGTGATGCTAACCAATTAACTGATGCTATCCCCAGTCGTTCAGATCACACACGCGGGCTTCTTGCGAGTTTATCTATTTTCTTGAGACTAAAATGGCTTCTATCTTGGTTGAGCATTCGAGTGTCAGTCACACACAATTTGCTGATAGGTCCTCTGACCCGTGACGGAGGGAGGTCAGAGGGTGTGACCTGGGAGGTCAGAGGGTGTGACCTGGGAGTGTGTGTGAAATGTTAGACACAGCTAATTCACCACTTTGGTAAATTAGTGCCGGAACTGTAGGATTAACTCCCCCTCCCGCTGCACCACACACACACACTAAAAAATAGTAGTTAGTAAACAGTTGATTAACAGTTGAGAGGCGGGCCGAAAGAGCAAAGCTCAACCCCTGCAAACACAACTAGGTGAATACAACTAGGTGAATACACTCACACGCGCACGGCTGGTGGGTGAGTGGACAACGCTCTACACTCGAGGACCTAGGGACCGGGGTTCGATCCCCGGCACCGCCGGAAAAAACAATGGGCAGAGTTTCCTTCACCCTGATGCACCTGTTACGTATCAGTAAACAGGTTCCTGGGAATTAGACAGCTGTTACGGGCTGCTTCCTGGGGATGTGTGTGTGTGTGTGTGTGTGTGTGTGTGTGTGTGTGTGTGTGTGTGTGTGTGTGTGTGTGTGTGTGTGTGTGTGTGTGTGTGTGTGTGTGTGTGTGTGTGCGCACGCGCGCGTGTGTGTGTGTGTGGAAAAAAAGTTAGTTAGTAGTTAGTAACAGTTGATTGATTGACAGTTGAGAGTCGGGCCGAAAGTGCAGAGCTCAACCTCCGCAAGTACAACTAGGTGAATACACACACGCACGCACGCACGCACGCACACGGAGATGCGAACACACTCACGTACACATATGTAAACATTACGAAGCTCGAGGAGGATGATAATGATGTAATTAATATTAATTAGGAGAGGGCCTCACGTACAGGCCCAGGTCAACACCTCCCTGGATAGTGACCCCCAGGACTTTTGATCCTGGGGAGGACGCCCCCCCCACACCCCCACCAGTGGGGGACGCCCCCCCCCCCCACACCGCCACCAGTGGGGGACGCCCTCCCCCCCCCCTCCAATACCAGTGCTCCTCAAAATAACAACTCAAGGAGCACCATCCTTCAAAATATCCTTCAGTGCTCCTCAAAATAACAGCACAAGGAGCTTCACAGTCAACAGTCACTGGCTACAGTGACAAGACCTACTCACCTTCCTCACACACACAGAGGATTAAGACAGAGGAGGACTGCTTGAGGCTTCAAGAAGACCTGGACAAGCTGCAGGAATGGTCGAACTAATGGTTGTTTGAGTTTAACCCAAGCAAATTTAATGTAATGAAGCTAGGTGTAGGGAGCAGGAGGCCAGATAATAAGTATCATCTGGTAGATGAAATTCTTCAAGAGTCAGAGAGAGAAAAAGACCTGGGGGTTGACATCACGCCAGACCTGTCTCTTGCGGCCCATATCAAGAGGATAACATCAGCGGCATATGCCAGGCTGGCCAACATAAGAACGGCATTCAGAAACTTGTGTAAGAAATCATTCAGAACTTTGTATACCACATATGTCAGACCAATCCAGGAGTATACAGCTCCAGTATGGAGTCCATATCTAGTCAAGCATAAGACTAAACTGGAAAAGGTTCAAAGGTTTGCCACCAGACTAGTACCCAAGCTGAGAGGTATGAGCTACGAGGAGAGACTACGGGAATTAAACCTCACTTCGCTGGAAGACAGAAGAGTTAGGGGGGACATGATCACCACATTCAAGATTCTCAAGAGAATTTATAGGGTTGATAAAGACAGTCTTTTTAACACAAGGAGCACACGCACAAGGGGACACAGGTGGAAAGTGAGTGCCCAAATGAGCCACAGAGATAATAGAAAGAACTTTTTTAGTGTCAGAGTGGTTGACAAATGGAATGCATTAGGCAGTGATGTGGTGGAGGCTGACTCCATACACAGTTTCAAGTGTAGATATGATAGAGCCCAATAGGCTCAGGAACCTGTACACCTGTTGATTGACAGTTGAGAGGCGGGACCAAAGAGCCAGAGCTCAACCCCCACGAGCACAATTAGGCGAGAACAATTAGGTGAGTACAGTCGTCGTACTCACCCCCCCCCCTCCCAGGTGGGCTGGCTCCCCCCCACCCCCGCTACGCCTGTCCAGAAAATACATATCACTAAAGACATGCCATTCCCGTCACAGGAGACCTTTTGGGTATCAGATGAATGCACACAGGCGGTGGGCAGGCGGGTAGGGCGGCGGTCGGGGGGGGGGGGTAGGCGGGCGAGAGGTGGGCAGGCGGGTGGGTGGGCAGGTGGGTGGGTGGGCGGGGGGGGGAGTATGGTGGGCGGGCATGTAGACATAGCCCCAAGCAGGAACAGCACTCAACAGGATTAAAAATTGCAAATTACCATCATAGGTTACGAGGAATAGGAGCGTACTGCGCAGAGGGCGGCCTCCGGGTGGACGGGTGGGCCGGGCGGCCTCCCGGTGGACGGGTGGGCCGGGCGGCCTCCCGGTGGACGGGTAGACCGGGCGGCCTCCCGGTGGACGGGTAGACCGGGCGGCCTCGCGGTGGACGGGTGGGCCGGGCGGCCTCCCGGTGGACGGGTGGGCCGGGCGGCCTCCCGGTGGACGGGTGGGCCGGGCGGCCTCCCGGTGGACGGGTAGACCGGGCGGCCTCCCGGTGGACGGGTGGGCCGGGCGGCCTCCCGGTGGACGGGTGGGCCGGGCGGCCTCCCGGTGGACGGGTAGACCGGGCGGCCTCCCGGTGGACGGGTGGGCCGGGCGGCCTCCCAGTGGACGGGTGGGCCGGGCGGCCTCCCGGTGGACGGGTGGGCCGGGCGGCCTCCCGGTGGACGGGTGGGCCGGGCGGCCTCCCAGTGGACGGGTGGGCCGGGCGGCCTCCGGGTGGACGGGTGGGCCAAGATCACCCATCACCGTACAGAGGACAGACAGGTAGCGGTGCACAACAAACTTCTCCCCCACCGGCCGGCTGCTGCCCCTCCAAATTATACAATATATCTAATTATTCCCCGCACTGCTAATTGCCAGGATTTGTTCACACACGTGACTCACAAACATGCTGTAACGCGTAAATATTAAATATATTTAAAGATAGATACTCTGGTCTAAACATTAGTCACAGAGTTTGTTACCTGGTGAGTTAGACCAGACTGTGACATCCAGTGTCACTGTCACCATCTTCCTAACAGTTTCCATCACTATCACTACCTTCCTAACAGTCTCCATCACTATCACTACCTTCCTAACAGTCTCTATCACTGTCACCATCTTCCTAACAGTCTCCATCACTGTCACCATCTTCCTAACAGTCTCCATCACTGTCACCATCTTCCTAACAGTCTCCATCACTGTCGCCATCTTCCTAACAGTCTCCATCACTGTCACCATCTTCCTAACAGTCTCCATCACTGTCACCATCTTCCTAACAGTCTCCATCACTGTCGCCATCTTCCTAACAGTCTCCATCACTGTCACCATCTTCCTAACAGTCTCCATCACTATCACTACCTTCCTAACAGTCTCCATCACTATCACTACCTTCCTAACAGTCTCCATCACTGTCACCATCTTCCTAACAGTCTCCATCACTATCACTACCTTCCTAACAGTCTCCATCACTATCACTACCTTCCTAACAGTCTCCATCACTATCACTACCTTCCTAACAGTCTCCATCACTGTCACCATCTTCCTAACAGTCTCCATCACTGTCGCCATCTTCCTAACAGTCTCCATCACTGTCACCATCTTCCTAACAGTCTCCATCACTGTCACCATCTTCCTAACAGTCTCCATCACTGTCGCCATCTTCCTAACAGTCTCCATCACTGTCACCATCTTCCTAACAGTCTCCATCACTGTCACCATCTTCCTAACAGTCTCCATCACTGTCACCATCCTCCTAACAGTCTCCATCACTGTCACCATCTTCCTAACAGTCTCCATCACTGTCACCATCTTCCTAACAGTCTCCATCACTGTCACCATCTTCCTAACAGTTTCCATCACTGTCACCATCTTCCTAACAGTCTCCATCACTGTCACCATCTTCCTAACAGTCTCCATCACTGTCACCATCTTCCTAACAGTCTCCATCACTGTCACCATCTTCCTAACAGTCTCCATCACTGTCACCATCTTCCTAACAGTTTCCATCACTGTCACCATCTTCCTAACAGTTTCCATCACTGTCACCATCTTCCTAACAGTCTTCACCTTCATTGCAAAGTCATTAACCTCTCCTTCACCGCCCTTGATAAATCTTAGTGAGGACCGAATCTGATTATTTAGCGAAGTCAGGCGCCGAGGGGTCAACCTGTCCCTCCAATGACTATCCCCAACACCCCACCAGTCATCCTGCAAATTCTGGCATGGCTAGCCGCAAGCGTCGTTCATAATCAACCCATTATAGAGTGCTTATATGCACCTTTCGTGCATAGTTATAGATCTGGGGCCAGATTCACGAAAGCACTTACGCAAGCACTTAGGAACGTGTACATCTTTCCTCAATTTTTGACGGCTTTGGTTACATTTATTAAACAGTTTACAAGCATGAAAACTTCCCATTCAACTGTTGTTATTGTTATAAACAGCCTCCTGGTGCTTCAGAGCTCATTAACTGTTTAATAATTGGAAACAAAGCCGCCAAAGATTGAGAAAAGATGTACAGGTTCGTAAGTGCTTGCGTAACTGCTTCGTGAATCTGGCCCCTAGCTTATAACAACTGATAAGCAACTCTATATGTCAAAAGTTAAGATGGTAATATTCCTAAGAGGTTAAAACAAGTTTACACAAGAGACACTGTAAAAACCCAATTAAGTTGAAAGTCTTCCAATGTTTAATGACCAAAAGACACTAGAGTACTTGAATAAAACACCACCATCTGTACTGTGGCAAGTGAGCTGGAACGGCATAAAATTTACGTAGGTGTTTTAACGTGTCCCCTGAGAGGCGGCGGCGGAGGTAATCTCTCTCACACCCCGGCCTGGGCGTCCCCCGAGGCCCCCAGCTCCGCTAAACTCACCCACTTATGATGGGGGGGGGGCGGTAATGGGTCGAGGGCATGACATTAGTCTCCTACTGACGATACCAACAGCTGCCTCGTGATTCGTTAATGATCACTACGAAAACCTGGACGCTAAGACACGTAGCGTCCAGGTACCGTTCAGGTACACGTTACTTGAACACGGAACGGCTTTTCATTTCTTGTAGGCGCGTACACGAAGCTACACGTACGTACATACAACGTACACGTATGTACATACGCTACACGTACGTACAGCTACACGTACGTACACGTACACGAAGCTGGAGAGGTACAGGTGAGGGTGAAGTAACTAGGAGGAGGAAGTGTTAAGGCAGTGCGGCTATAGAGCACCTGGAGTGGTGGGTACAGGGAAGGTATCCCGTCTTGCAGGCTACTGCCAATGCCCCGACGGTAACCTGCAAGTAACCCTACCAACCTACCGACAGATAGGTAGGTAGGTAGGGAGGTAGGTAGGAAGGTAGGTAGGAAGGTAGGTAGGAAGGTAGGTAGGAAAGTAGGAAGGTAGGAAGGTAGGTAGGTAGGTAGGTAGGTAGGTAGGTAGGTAGGTAGGTAGGTAGGTAGGTAGGTAGGTAGGTAGGTAGGTAGGTAGGTAAGGAACGAAGGGGTCAGGTTGAGGTATAAGTAGGTAGCCTGGAGGGCAAGGCAGTCTAGCTTTAAGGAAGGAGGCCCCGCGTCTCGGGTGCTGGACTTCGACAGGTAAGCTTCATAAACACTCAGTATGCAAATTAGGGCGTGGTGGAGGTGTGGGTTGGGGGAGGGGGGGGGCGGGTCACGTGGGCAGGTGGTGGGGGTGGGAGGGGAAGGGGAAGCGAAGATGGGGAGGAAGAACCTACTGGTAAAGATTCGAAAATGGGGTCGCTAAGGTGTGGCCGCAAGCGGGCTGAGGGATGGTGCTGGGGGTAGGGGGGGGGGGGGGGGGTAGGGGGGGGGGGTAGGGGGGGGGTAGGGGGGTGTTTAGGGGGGGTGAGGGGGGTAGGGGGGTGAGGGGGGTAGGAGGGTGAGAGGGGTAGGGGGTTGAGGGGGTGATGGTGGGGGGCGGGGAGCTTGGTTCACCATCTTCTACATTTTTATGGGGAACAATGTCGAATGCCTTCTGATAGTTTCGAAAAACACAGTCTACCCAGCCTTCCTTTTCCTATCTTATTTTACTAACCTCGTCATAAAACTCAATTAAGATGTCTGGCACGAATTTCCATTTGGTGTACAGGTTCCATTTGGTGTACAGGTGTATAGGTTAGGTGTACATGGATTTGTAAATCCATGAAGATGTTTTGTCCCCAAGTGGATCGCCTCAAGATGATCCCACCATTCTCGAACTGATTACATTCTCCAGCACTGTACAAGGAATACGTGTCAATGACACTGGTCTGTAGTTGAGTGCCTCTTCCAGCTCCCTCAGGATATTTTGTCCACCTCTTTCACAGTAACTACAATGCCATCCAGTATTTCCTCCAGCCTTTCATCGTGCAACCTTGGTCTTCACGCTGGTTCAATTGTAAAGACCTCTTGAAATCTTTCGTAGAATTCCTTCCATTCCTCTTGATCATTCTCTGCGAAAGCTCCTCCTTGTTTCCTCAGTCTGAGTACCTGGGTACTGAGTACATGTTACATCGTCATTTTTCTTCGTGTATGACTGTAGAACAGCTTTGGTTGTTCCTTAGCTTTTGCAGCAATGTCATTTCAGGATGAACGAGGTCCTTCCCCGAGCCAGGATGAACGAGGTCGTCCACGAGCCAGGATGAACGAGGCCCTCCCCGAGCCAGGATGAACGAGGTCCTCCCCGAGCCAGGATGAACGAGGTCCTCCCCGGGGTGGAGGCCACTAACGAGGCTGAGAGCCGCCGGCGGGGTGACAAGAAGCGGCCGACTCACTCAGCGGGAAGATAAATGCTGATAGCGACGGGCCCCGCCACTCAGGTATGAACTAACACCGCAGGTGTGCCGCTGGTGTGCCGCAGGTGTGCCGCTGCTCGACTGGAGACAAATATGAAGACTTACCGGACATAATGGCAGACGAGACGCGTTCAAATCACCATGAGTTCGGAGTTGCGTGACGCAGGAGCCCCGGGGGGCGGCGCCCCCTGGGACCACACACACGTCACGGGTGGACGGTGAGACCAACCCTCAGGTGACGCATATTGTCCCACATAACACGTCACTTTTTTAACGGAATCGACCAATCGGTTTCTAATGCGACGTTTAGTAAATAAATTAAGTAGCGTTATATTGACACTTTCAAGGCCTCGGCCTGGATTGTTTAGGGATGATTTGTACGTTTCTGGTGGCGCAAAACAGTTGTGTTTTTTACGTTTCTGGTGGAGCAAAACTGTTGTGTTTTTTACGTTTCTGGTGGAGCAAAACTGTTGTGTTTTTTACGTTTCTGGTGGAACAAAACAGTTACATTTCGTACGGAATGGCGAATCGAGAGAACGAAAGGAGATAATATAAGGGGAAAATGTCAAGCCATTACGACTATATTGCACTGGGAAGGGGGTCAGGATAAGGATTGGGGATGGGACAGGGGGGAAGGAATAGTGCGCAACCACTAGGACGGTCGGGGGATTGAACGCCGACCTGCATGAAGCGAGACCATCGCTCTACCGTCCTGCCCAAGTGATTGAGCATCGAGAAAACGAGTCACGAATCACCTACTAGCCAATCACACTCATTTGACCACCAAGGCCTCCTAGTACGGCTTGTTCTATGCCAAATAAACAATTGTAAATCAATAAAAAAAATCTCACTAACTAGTAAGTAGTAAAAATCAATACGTTAGTCGTGCAAAAAGGAAAGGATAACTTATTTTTATTGGGATTAGTTCTTCCAAATCCCCGCCAGTGTTACTGGTAGTGTGATCTTAGTGTCCAGAACAATAACATCTTGGTGGGAGGTTTAATCTCCCTGTCACACTAGTAATCCTCATTTAACCTCTATCGTGTTCAGTCTGTTCAACACCGGTGTTCATTCAGTGAACACCAGTCTAGGAACTTTCCATAGTGTCACTAGGACTTATCTGTCATAGTGTGTCTCTGCTAGTTATCGTACCAAAGTGTTAATACCACTAGTTAGTACCCATATTAACAGTTAAAATAATTGTTTTTTTTTAAACATTCGACAACAATTATGAAAAATCAATTTATAATATAAAATGTCGTAATAATCTCCAGTCCGATCATTGTAAAATCCAATTCCGTTCTTTTCCAGATATGAGCAATTCCATTCCGGACTGTTTTTGAGGCTATGATTCAGTGGACGACGCTCACTTGTGGAAAATATCGCTCACTCGCTGGAAGGAACGATCTAATAAAACAGAAAGTAATGACGGATAAAAGAAATCTGTGGAAAATATACAATATATATATCTGGATAAATATCAGGGACCCGCGAGTCCTCTGTTAGTGAAGCCATTGGCCACCAGGGGTGTGTGTGTGTGTGTGTGTGTGTGTGTGTGTGTGTGTGTGTGTGTGTGTGTGTGTGTGTGTGTGTGTGTGTGTGTGTGTGTGTGTGTGTGTGTGTGTGTGTGCGTGCGTGTGTGTGTGTGAGTGTGTGTGTGTGTGTGCTCACCTAGACGTGCTTGATGGGTCCAGTGAAAGCTTCCCTCTTTCCTATTAACATTTAGGCCTGTTCTCTTGTAGCTAATTGTCCAGCCCTTTGTTATTGAAGTGTTGACCCCCCCTCTTACCTCCTCTCACCCCCTCTTACCCCCTCTCACCCCCTCTTACCCCCTCTCACCCCCTCTCACCCCCTCTCACCCCCTCTCACCCCCTCTTACCCCCTCTCACCCCTCTCCCGCGGGTGCTACTCAGGACACAACCATCCGTCACAATCAGCCCGCCTCAGCCTCCAGTCTCTCAAGATCAAAACTCCTATTGCATCGGAGTTGTTCCTTTCTCTCAAATGTTGCCCATAAATCTTTCTAGTTGCCGGCGCTCCGTCACCGGGTGTGTTGCCTGCGGCCAGTGTTGCCGCAAGTGTACCAGACACAACAGTGTAGCGGCCTACACAATACACACACACAACAGTGTAGCAATGGTTAGAAAGCTTTCAAGGTTATGACACAGCCGGGAACTATTAATGACTCCTTCCATAATCTCTATCACTACCGCATTCACTAGTCACCACCAGTTACCACCACAGTCAACAGTCACCACCACAGTCAACAGTCACCACCACAGTCAACACTCCCACCAACACAGTCACCACTACCAGTGTTGGTCCAACACCTCCCGCTCCGCAGTACCACAACACAGGCGTCAGCCAGTCCTCGCAGATAAACCATTATAAACAGTAACTAACATGTGCATTCTTTATAGCAAAAATGACGACTAAGAATTTTTTTTTTTTTTTTATTAAGATATGAGGTACATCTGCATTAGTCTAAGATTTTTTTTTTTTTTTTATTAAGTTATGAGGCACATCTGCATTAGTGCAGCTACCCTAGACTATATGAAGTGGAGTACAGTGTGTCAAAAAAAGCTAACTAGGTGATGCTATAAAATCCCCATCACACAGGATGGTTAGTCATACAGAGACATGTGATAAGCGGTCTGCACTGGCAGACTCCGGATGCATTTTGAGGATATCAACAACACAAGATTGAATAAGGTAGCAGTGGTAATACAAGTCCCCATCTCGCAGGATGGTTAGTCATACAGGGCCATGTGTTTAATAGCCTGCACTGGCAAATTTTGGGTATACTGTGAGGATATCTTCAAGAATACGAGAGTGAATAAAGTAATTGCAAAGCTCCAGGTACCTCATGCCAACTGGTCTGAAAGGTCTAATAACTGGGCATTCAGTGATGTAGTGCGGGAGATCATGCCGTAGTTCCTGCTCACAGAGTTTGCAACTGGAGTGCTCAGGATTGGGAGACCCGTCACCTGCAGCCACCTGCCACAGGTAACGGTAACCCAACCTGATCCTTGCAACCACTGTGTCGCACAGTCTAGTGGACGTTTTGTGCTGTCCATAGATGTAGGTTTCAGATCTGAACAAATCATAGCTTTTTATACTAGTACTTTCAGGTCGTTGGGAGTCAGTAAGTTCTTTCCTATCAGATCTGAATGTTTGGACCAATACAGTTTTGACAGCAGAGATGGGGATACCTAGATCTAATTCAACTTCAAACTTGTTACACGCTAGTTTGGCTGCAATGTCTGTCTCATTATGATGGGTTATATTTATGTGTGAGGGTATCCATACAAAGGAGATTCGAGACCCTTTACTCTGTGCATCAATTAGGTCATTTATAATTGGGAGTATTAGGTTCTTGCTGTCGATCTTCCAAGAGAAGTTTTCGATTGCTTGAAGAGCAGACTTTGAATCGCAGAATATTATTCCTCCTCCAATATTTTTTAATGTGCTGGTTGCTAAATGTAATGCTGCTAGTTCTGCTTGTGTGGAGGTCAGCCAGTTGTTTAGCCTGACACTGACAGACTTTGTGCAGATATTATTTCTATAAAACCTACATGCCGCTGCAGTCCGTCCAGTAGAAGACTGGACTGAGCCGTCGGTGTAGACACAGTGCTCGTGAGATCTTAGACTCTCGATGGAGGAGGCAATTGTTTCAAGAGTGACAGCTTTGAGTAGAGCAAGATTCTCATTATCTTTCTTGGTGACAGGTGTGTATGATACTTGAATGGTGGGGTACAGATAAAGAGGAATATCAGAGACTGGTAGATTGCACTTAAAAGGAATGTTAAGTTTAATGAGATTGTAAGCATTGTTTCTCAGCCAATTATCATAAAAGGAGTGAGTTGGTATGTCAGCACCAGTCAAAAGGGTGTTAACAGCACTAAATAATTTGTCTCTGAGCAATGCAGGAGATGTAGGATCTCTCATGACTTTAAGACAGAAGGTAGTGTTAACTTGCATTATTCTCTCTAGTATGGTTGGAAACTTCAGTTCTTCCCTCATGTTGATGATTCTTGTGCATCTTGGGGCACCAAGAATTATCCTCATGGCCTCGTTCTGTATTACTTCAAGTTTGTCCAACACAGAGGAGGGGAAATTAATTAAGTGCAGAGCATTATAATCAACGAGAGATCTAACAAACATCATATAGAATAGTCTAGCATATTTAATATTGATACCAATATTCTTACCAGTAAGTGTTCTCAATGGTTTTAGTCTTTCTTTTAACCTACGGTGTAGATCATTTACAATGTCACTGTTAATACCAACTCCAAGGTATTTGTGCTGCCCACACGTTTCAATGTTCTGGCTGTTGACCTTGAAAGCTATAGGGACATGAGTTTTCTCTTTGGGATGGAGAACTCTGGATTTAGTTATAGAGATAACAAGACCACATTCAATGCTTTTAGCAGCGAATGAATCAAGTAGAGCTTGCAGTCTAGTTTGGGAATTTGCAACAATGCATATATCATCGGCATAACAAATGACGGCTTCGTCAGGTAGTGTGGGAATATCAATTGTTAATTTATGCATCAGAACATTGAACAGTGTGGGACTTAGCACTCCACCCTGGGGGTGTACCCAACTCAAAGGGTGCACAGAGTTTACTTTTGACCCCCTTGAAAAGGACTGAGGCGGTTCTGTTACTCAGGTACCCCCTGAGCCATGTCAACAGTCTTCCCTTAACTCCAAAAGAGGCTAGCTGTTCTAGGATTATTTCTTTGTTTGCTGTATCAAAAGCAGTTTGGAGATCAATAAATGCCGCCTGAGAGTTTGGTCCCCCTCTGATAAAATACTCAGCAAAGCAAGTTTGTGTGCTTCTTCCAGGAAGGAAACCATACAGGTTAGGGGCAAGGTGGGGCTTGATTTGAAACATTAGTCTGTCGAGAATAATTCTCTCAAGAACTTTAGTCTAAGAAAACGTCCTTGCCCTAAACAACTCTACGGTGGGCGCTAGCCACGTTTCACTTGGTGGCCGACCATTGTACCAGCAGTTCACCTTTGTAAACGCACATTAATGACATTATGTAAAAAGACACATCGAACACTGTTTATGACGGGCAGACGTCAATCTGTATGTATGTATGTATGTAGGTTGGACTAGCATTTTATAAACACTACAATCACCTGTTGTGGATGATTGTTAAATTAATCACTGAACTATATGTTTAACAGATCTCAAACCCTCTCCCATGGAGGACCGAAGAAAATGTATATATATATATATGCTGGTTAGCATTGTAAATGTTTGGCCACGTCTGTGGTAGAAATACAAAATGCTTGTCCGAGTTACTGACGAAGGCCTCAGGCAGGAGTAGATATAGGGTGAGGGAAGGGGAGGAGGAATGGGGTGTGGGTACAGAGGGCCTGAATGGGGTCGTGGCTGGGAACGAGAATAGGGGTGAGGGTTGACGGGTAGCCACGGCAGTGGACACGGAGAGTTGGATGAGCACAGGAGAAGAGGAGGACAGTACGTGTCGGGGCGTGACACAGGGGACAAGAATGGGGATCACAGGAGTGGCCATGGAGAGGACTGGGAAGATAGAGGGGAAGGGGAAGATGGAGACGGATGAGAGGGGAGAGAGGAAGAGGGGAAGGGACGTGGACATACCCATCACATCCTCCTGAAATATTAGTACTTACAGTAAGTATTTGGTGGACAGTAACATTATGTAATGATGGGCAATCAGTACACCACTTTTTGTATTATTAATTCTAAAGACTCAAGAGATGAAAAAGTAACGCTAAACACCAAACTTAACTTTTCTTAAGCAAGTTACAGCACATATATGTACTATATTAGACCTAAGATAGCATGTATTAGGCCTAGAATTACTATGAGAGGTTAGGTCCTAGAGTTATGTTGTTCCTAAAAAATATATTTTGTGTTTCTTTGTCCAAATTCAGTAATACAAAGACAACTTTCTGGTGGTCCTTCACTACACACTGGTACCTCTGACAAAAAGTTACTGTAAGAACTATCATTTCCAGAGGATGAGATGATATACACTCAACCTGTCCTCTTAAAAATAACGTCGCTTTTGGCCGTTTGCCCGTATGGCCGAATATGGACGTAATTTGAAAATGAAAAAAAATTGAAAATAAATTTGGGATTTTTTTTTTCAACAACAGTAAGTTAAGGGTCCTCTGATAGGTTAGGTGGGCAGGAAATTCTCATAAAGTTTCAAAACGTTATGAAAAACGTGAATTGAAAGTTTCTTCTCCTAGCGTGTCCGCGTAGGCCGGACGACTCAAACAGAAAACGGAACAGTACGTCACTTTTGTGAGTCGATTTCATTTCAAATTACGTCCAAATTTGGCCATAGCGCTGCGCATACGAGCCATAAGTGACGTTATTTTTAAGAGGACGGGTTGAAGAGAGAGCAGTGTACAAGTCCTCAGGAAATGACGATAAATTCAACACTTAGAACAGGAAGCAAGAGGAAGGAAGAATAAATGAAGGAGCCGTGACAGAGGAAGTCGCTTAGTGTCTGTCACTGTCTGTCTGCCTGTCTGTCTGTGTGCCTGCGTCTGTCTGTCTTTGTGTGTGTCTTCACCTATTTGTGCGTGCAGGATCGAGCATCAGCTCTTGGACCCCGCTTTCCCATCCGCCGTTTTTTTTTAATGCAATGACTCCTGGCCTATTTCTTTATCATATCTAATTATCATCTTTAGCACATTCCTCTTCCCACTACTCTTGCGCTAATCGCAGAGTTTCTATTACTCATCCGAGTCCAGCTTCCACCCATACTCTACTGTTCTAATGGTCTTCATTGTGAACACTTTTTCTACTCTTTCGATACCCCCCTCCATAGATATTTTATACGTCTTTAGCATGTCCCCTCCTATGATTCTCCTCTGTTCTAGCGTAGTCAGGTTTAAGTTTTCAGTCGTTCTTCATATCTCATCCTTAGCAATTCTAGGGCCGAGTTTTGTTGCAAACTTCTGAACCTTTTCGCATTTTCTCATGAGTTTCTTCGGATGAGGCCTCCATGCTGGGACGGCATACTCTAAACTGTCTCAAGACGGCGGTGAACACCCATCTAAATGCCTCCTTATAAAAGCTTATGAATGATGTTCTGAATTTTGCAAGTATAGAGTATGCTGCTGTCGTTATTAATATATTATATTACATTATATATTATACATATATACATATATATATATGAATGGATACAGGGTGCTTTATGCCGATAATCATTCCGAACGGTGATAAGTTGTCGGAGGTGTTCGGCTTGGGGTTTGGCTAAACTTTTAATGAGGTGGAAGTTTGAGATGTGTTAAGGCTCGGTGCTGAAATTAATGACCAAGTTGTTGACTTTTCTCGCACGGGAGCGACCAGGCCAACCACTTGCTAGTGTCCACCTGACAGTGTCCACCTGCTAGTGTCCCCCTGACAGTGTCCACCTGCTAGTGTCCACCTGCTAGTGTCCCCCTGACAGTGTCCACCTGCTAGTGTCCACCTGCTAGTGTCCACCTGCTAGTGTCCAACTGACAGTGTCCACCCGCCAGTGTCCACCCGCCAGTGTCCACCCGACAGTCCACCCGACAGAGTCCACCCGCCAGTGTCCACCATGCTCTCTTGTCAGTTCATCCCATGGGCAGCCCGCTCTGTTATCTGGCCACCGCGAGGCCAACATTTTTATACGGCCAGGAATTATGGTCAGAGTAACGCCACAGTTCCGGTTGTATTGAGTAAAGTTGGATAGGGGCCGCGACGTTCCGTGGTCGGGGGCGGCGACGTTCCGTGGTCGGGGGCGGCGACGTTCCGTGGTCGGGGGCGGCGACGTTCCGTGGTCGGGGGCCGCGACGTTCCGTGGTCGGGGGCGGCGACGTTCCGTGGTCGGGGGCGGCGACGTTCCGTGGTCGGGGGCCGCGACGTTCCGTGGTCGGGGGCCGCGACGTTCCGTGGTCGGGGGGCCGCGATGTTCCGTGGTCGGGGGGCGGCGACGTTCCGTGGTCTGGGGGCGGCGACGTTCCGTGGTCGGGGGCGGCGACGTTCCGTGGTCGGGGGCGGCGACGTTCCGTGGTCTGGGGGCGGCGACGTTCCGTGGTCTGGGGGCGGCGACGTTCCGTGGTCGGGGGCCGCGACGTTCCGTGGTCGGGGGCGGCGACGTTCCGTGGTCGGGGGCCGCGACGTTCCGTGGTCGGGGGCGGCGACGTTCCGTGGTCGGGGGCCGCGACGTTCCGTGGTCGGGGGCGGCGACGTTCCGTGGTCGGGGGGCCGCGACGTTCCGTGGTCGGGGGCGGCGACGTTCCGTGGTCGGGGGGCCGCGACGTTCCGTGGTCGGGGGCCGCGACGTTCCGTGGTCGGGGGCCGCGACGTTCCGTGGTCGGGGGCCGCGACGTTCCGTGGTCGGGGGCCGCGACGTTCCGTGGTCGGGGGCCGCTACGTTCCGTGGTAGGGGGGCCGCGACGTTCCGTGGTCGGGGGGCCGTGACGTTCTGTGGTCGGGAGCGGCGACGTTCCGTGGTTCCAGTTATTTACTGTGATGCAGTGTGAATCTACTTAAAAAAGAATGTCTGTGTGTCCAAGCTTGAGGGCCAGGAGCTTGCATCTAGCCTCACAAAACTATCCAAAATGACACATAAGAGGCGTATGTGTCACTGGTCAGTCCTGGTTGGCCCCAGTGTCACCCCTTAAGAAATTCCGGCATCTATCGCGACCTTTGCTATTTTCACGATTTAAAATCGGCGATTTGCTTTTCCGTGGAGATTTTTGCAGTTTTCACCAGATAATATTATTCATTTTTCTGAGGGAGAGGGAGGGAGAGGAGAGAAAGGGGGTGAAGGGCTGCTAGGTAGAGAGGAGTGAGGGGGGGACGGGAGAGATGGGGGAGACAGAGAGAGACAGAAAGAGAGACAGAGACACAGAGAGAGAGAGAGAGGGAGAGAGAGAGGGGCCCCTCCATCTCGTGGTGTAATAAAGCAGGAGTCAACATAACATGGCCGGAGTTACGACCTAATATACCCGAGCCAACGCCCCTACAATAACAGTGTATATAAGTCAGCCATAGCCATGACTGTTATAAACGAGACCCAAGACATGACCAACACGCCGAGGTCACGCCGAGGTCACGCCCAGGTCACGTCCAGGTCACGCCCAGGTCACCGTTACCACCTCCCACCAGCACTATCTACAACCCTACACCTTAACACCTCCAACCTTTACAACCACCATTAACCGCCCTCACTACCAATACACCTCTACCACATCCACCATCATCAACAACTATTGAAAACCAGTACCACCACCACCACACACCAACACCTCGACCACCAATCACCACACACCAACACCCCGACCACCAATCACCACGCACCAACACCTCAACCACCCCACACCAACACTATACAACAGTAGTCAGAAAGATAAAAATTTTTGGGAGTGGATATAATTCCAACACTAACACCTGAGGCACACACAAGCAGGGTGACATCAGCGGCATACGGGACGCTGGCGAACATTAGAATGCCATTTAGAAGCTTAAATCAGGACTCTCTCAAGACAATCCACACGGCTATTGTTAGACCAATATTAGAATATGCAACACCTGGACCTTGTGTAGCATAAAACTAAGACAAAACTGGCTCTTCAAAACCCTGGAGAGGAGAAGGGAAGCAGAGAGGACATAATCACCACATACGAGATACGGAAGAGAATAGACAAGGTTGACGAGGACGGCCTATTCAGATTGAGAGAATGTAGAACAAACGGACACAAGTAGAACCTGGTAACGCAAATGATTGGAATATCTTTTATCGAGATCCTCACATACCCCCATATCGTTTTCTGTTAAAGTTCTTCCCATGGTTTCTCAATCTGAATGCACTGTGTAGCACTGATGTCTTTCTTATATGCTATAGAACAGCTTCGGTTAGTCCTTTTCTGCAATATCATTCTCAAATTGCCTCTCAGCTTCTCTCCTGAACCTAGCGTGTTCATTTCTGCTTCTCTTTAGTGTCTGTCTAGTCCACGTAACAGAAGGAGTCACAGAGAGAAAGTCTATTTCAGTAATGTCTATCCGAGGGACAGACAGAAGAGGTACGTGCAGGCGATAAGTCACAATAACGTGGCTGAAGAATGTTGACCAGACCACACACTTGAAGGTAAAGGGACGTCGACGTTTCGGTCCGTCCTGGACCATTCTCAAGTCGACTGTCGACAATCGACTTGAGAATGGTCCAGGATGGACCGAAACGTCGTCGTCCCTTCACCTTCTAGTGTGTGGTCTGGTCAACAGAAGAGGTACGTCATGATAAGCTGCAGTAAGGACACAGTTCGTCAACAGAGGCATCTATGTGGCGCCACGTGGGGGTAAGACCGGGTGTGTGTAATAAACAGAAGGCTCAGAGACTGTGCGGTGAGTGTGTTGTGATAAGTGACCATGACCAGGGAACTCTGCTCCAGGGAACTCTGCTCCAGGGAACTCTGCTCCAGGGGAACTCTGCTCCAGGGGAACTCTGCTCCAGGGACCTCTGCTCCAGGGGGAACTCAGCTCCAGGGGGAACTCTGCTCCAGGGAACTCTGCTCCAGGGGGAACTCTGCTCCATGGGGAACTCTGCTCCAGGGGGAACTCTGCTCCAGGGGGAACTCTGCTCCAGGGGGAACTCTGCTCCAGGGGGAACTCTGCTCCAGGGGGAACTCTGCTCCAGGGGGAACTCTGCTCCAGGGGGAACTCTGCTCCAGGGGGAACTCTGCTCCATGGGGAACTCTGCTCCAGGGGGAACTCTGCTCCAGGGGGAACTCTGCTCCAGGGGGAACTCTGCTCCAGGGGAACTCTGCTCCAGGGGATAGACACACCACTCTTTTGTCCTGGATTCACGAGTGTTTATTCTTCAATTACTATTTTCATATCATAGACTTTACCCTTTGTTTTAAGAGGAAAATCTGAGGTAGGCTGTACTTAAATAGGTAAGGAAATAATTATCCAAGTGAAACACCAAGTCTTTGAAAAACCTATGACAGTCCTGCCCGGCACAATTATATGATCTCCCTTTTAGTTAATTATTAATTCTCCCTTTTTAATTAATTGTTAATTAACAAAAATATGCTCAACTCTCATTCCAATCAGGATCATTAGAATTTTCTTCAAAGTGATAAATACATTACAGGAGTGATTACAGGACTCAGGAGGACGTCTGCTTCCTGTAGCTAGTCCTGTAATCTTGGTCCTGCACTCGCTCGCCACTCTCAACACTCACGCTTCACAATCCCTTATCTTCATATTCATGAGACACACTTAAGCTAATTCTCAAGGTCAAACCTTCGCGGTGTGTGTGACCTTTAATGTTATATTACTGATAGGTAACTACTCGTAGGATAGCACACTGTACTACCACCACACAGTACCACCATAACCACAACCCTTACACACCACCCCCACAACCTCATCCACCACCACCATCACACACCACCACACCACAACCACCACACAACCACCACACCACCCCCACCACACCACAATCACCACACAACCACCACCACCCCCACCACACCACCACCACCACCACACCACCACCACAACCCCACCACAACCACCACAGGCATTAACAACATAATGGCCAGCGGGGAGGAAGGTCGACCCTGGCAATCCTCGGGTTAAATCACGTGAACTAAAAATATGCAAACACGCCCGACTTGCCTCCACTGACATTTAAATCCTCCACACACCTGGAGGGCAAGAGGCCAAACCTCCCAGGCCACACCTGCTCCACCCCAGGAGACCGAGAGGCCAAACCTCCCAGGCCACACCTGCTCCATACCTGTAGACCGAGAGGCCAAACCTCCCAGGCCACACCTACATGTCAATTTGCAATCATCCTGTACATCTGTCAGCATCTTCAACACGTGTGACGAGAGATAAATACCCTTTAGTCTTCAAGACACTCTGAGATGCTACGAAAGGCCCTTGGAACCTGTGGGAACTTAGATTTGCAACTAAGTAAAAGTAACTATTAGTTTTCTCAAAAAAATTTCTGCATATATAAACCGTATCAATTGGGACGAATTGTCGTTCTCTCATGGTAAGGATCAAGATCAAATACCACATTTTAGTTATATGTTAGTTGACCTAGCTGGGTGAAAACACCTGGGTGAGAACACCTGGGTGAGAACACCTGCGAGCACGATGCAAGGAAAGGGTGGGCACCCGTTGCCTAGCAACAAGCCGGAGTCAACATGGCTTCCTAGCAACAAGGTGGAGTAAACATGGTTGCCTAGCAACAAGCCGGAGTAATCATGGTTGCCTAGCAACAAGGTGGAGTAAACATGGTTGCCTAGCAACAAGGTGGAGTAATCATGGTTGCCTAGCAACAAGCCGGAGTAAACATGGTTGCCTAGCAACAAGACTGAGTCAACATGGTTGCCTAGCAACAAGCCGGAGTAATCATGGTTGCCTAGCAACAAGACTGAGTCAACATGGTTGCCTAGCAACAAGCCGGAGTAATCATGGTTGCCTAGCAACAAGCCGGAGTAATGATGGTTGCCTAGCAACATGACGGAGTAATGATGGTTGCCTAGCAACAAGCCGGAGTCAACATGGTTGCCTAGCAACAAGACGGAGTAATCATGGTTGCCTAGCAACAAGACGGAGTAATCATGGTTGCCTAGCAACAAGCCAGAGTAATCATGGTTGCCTAGCAACAAGCCGGAGTAATCATGGTTGCCTAGCAACAAGCCGGAGTAATCATGGTTGCCTAGCAACAAGCCGGAGTAAACATGGTTGCCTAGCAACAAGACGGAGTAATCATGGTTACCTAGCAACATGCCGGAGTAATCATGGCTGCCTAGCAACAAGACGGAGTAATCATGGTTGCCTAGCAACAAGCCGGAGTAATCATGGTTGCCTAGCAACAAGCCGGAGTAATCATGGTTGCCTAGCAACAAACCGGAGTAATCATGGTTGCCTAGCAACAAGCCGGAGTAAACATGGTTGCCTAGCAACAAGCCGGAGTCAACATGGCTGCCTAGCAACAAGCCGGAGTCAACATGGCTGCCTAGCAACAAGCCGGAGTAATCATGGTTGCCTAGCAACAAGCCGGAGTCAACATGGCTGCCTAGCAACAAGTAACGTACACGTCTCTAAAGATGCGTTAGTCTCCCGAAGTCTACCCTCACCAGACGTCGTGACGACGTCTCTGGGGGCGTCAGCAGGGTACTTGCAACATAGCACAACAGGCGTGCAAGAAGTGTGGGAGCAACACAGGAGACCAAGATGGGTGGACCCAAGATGGTGGCGAGATATTACGATCGCGGCACGCACAGAACCTCCTATATTTAGAACCAACGGGCCCCAAGGGCCTAGGGTTGGCTGGTGATTAACTATCACACAGGGCAAATTGGCCCCGTCCACAACAGGGGTCTCGGTCTCGGCCCACAACAGGGTCTCGGCCCCGCCCACAATAGGGTCTCGGCCCCGCCCGCCCAACATTCTCGGCCACACCCACCCCCCAAGTTCTCGGTCAATAACCAATAAGTGCAATCTTCCCTATGTCCACCAAGGCAGTACACAAAATATATTTTCAATAGATTCCTTGTCTTGTGCAGGATATAAGAACTCATATTTGCCCGAGGTCGCCCCCTTCTCGCCACGACCCCCAGGGCTCGCCCCCCCCCCCTCGCCACGACCCCCAGGACTCCCCCCCCCCCCTCGCCACGACCCCCAGGACTCCCCCCCCCCCCACTCGCCACGACCCGAGCTGTTCAGGCTCAGGTGTGAACAATCCATGGATAAAACACGTGTAGTTCTGCACAAATCTCCTCATTATTTCCTCTATGTTCACCTCCCATTTTTCACAATCCAGTCACTTCAACATTATAGGTCGTTCACTGTCATTTTCCTCCTTGTCTCACTATGTAGTAGTTCCGGTTGTCTCTTTCCTTTGGACGCCGTATCATTTTCGTAGTCTCTTTCCCAGCGCCGTTCCATCTATTCCGGTTTTCTTCAGTCCTTTGACCTCTCAATTGCTTCCACTTCCTCCAGCTTTTCGGTTCAGCTTTTTAGCTAAAACTCTTTTAGCCTCTTTGCATAGCCATTTGACTTGATCCATCATTGCCTAGGCTGACTCCCTGTAAGTTCTTAATCACAAAGTATGTTTTCTACACACACACACTTAGCATGAAGTTAAATCCCTTTTCATTAGTCAGTTCTTCCCCCTGATCTCTCGACTCTTGGTCATTTGTTTTATGTTCGGTCATATAGTCAAAGCCGAGGACGCAATGGCCACTGGCTCCTTGTGGAATTTCATGTTCCACGTTCTCGAAGTCTTACTTATTCTGTGTGTGTGTGTGTGTGTGTGTATGTGTGTGTGTGTGTGTGTGTGTGTGTGTGTGTGTGTGTGTGTGTGTGTGTGTGTGTGTGCGTGTGCGTGTGTGTGTGTGTGTGTGTGTGTGTATGTGTGTGTGTGTGTGTGTGTGTGTGTGTGTGTGTGTGTGTGTGTGTGTGTGTGTGTGTGTGTGTGTGTGTGTGTGTGTGTGTGTGTGTGTGTGTGAGAGAGAGAGAGAAACACCTGGTGGCCTCACAGCTTGAGTCACTGTGGTCAGCAACGAGACCATGAAATTCTATTCTCTTACATTCCGGTTAACAGACGTAAAAGCCTTCCCCCCCCCCCCTCCACCCCCCCTCTTCCCGGCCCACCACCCCCAACCCTCCCCCCCCCCCGGTCACAAAAAAAATTACCAAAAATGTACAAAGTCTTCCCATTTGCAAAGACAGATGCGCATCAATTAAATATTCTTAGACGTCAAAGAATTTCATTCTAACCAATGTGCAAAATACAAACAGAATTGATGTAGCGCACACAAACCCAACACTGTCCGTGCAACATGTGTGATGCCCTTGCAAGCCTGCATCAT
>NC_091243.1:6090294-6190294 GCF_040958095.1 Procambarus clarkii | reverse complement strand
ACACTCACCACCACAACACTCACCACCACAACACTCACCACCACAACACTCACCACCACAACACTCACCACCACAACACTCACCACCACAACACTCACCACCACAACACCCACCACCACAACACCCACCACCACAACACCCACCACCACAACACTCACCACCACAACACCCACCACCACAACACCCACCACCACAACACCCACCACCACAACACCCACCACCACAACACCCACCACCACAACACTTACCACCACAACACTCACCACCACAACACCCACCACCACAACACCCACCACCACAACACTCACCACCACAACACTCACCACCACAACACTCACCACTGGGTCAGCCTCGCCAACACCCGTCTTCCTCACCTGCAAAAAGAAAAACAAAATATTTTAATAATAATGAAGTTTGATATGTTGATAAGGTTGGTGATATCTCTGCTGCTGACAGTGATAACAGTATAAGGGTGATGGTACCTGTGCTGCTGACAGTGTTAACAGTAACCTTCACGACTGAGAGAGTCAAGGTGGCAGCGATATAGTGTCAGATATTAAGTAATTCACAAAATTAAGATCCATGTGGAGATAATTGGGTGCAGGTGGAGAGTGAGGGGTGGAGGGGGTGCAGGTGGAGGGGTCCACCATCCCATTCTCTCTCCCTCTCACCCTCCTTCATAAAATGTAATACTGAAACTAAATTCAATTGCCGTTCATCGTTTTCAAGGAACCCATGACAATGCGCGGGTAAACGGCGGGATAGGAGTATAAAAACCTACTGAAAGCTCATCTGTGATATAATTTCAGACCAGGAACACTGCAGAAAGTCACTATTGATGCCAACATTTCTTAAAGTGTAGCACTAAGCCCAACCCTAAACTGCCCTATAACAATCACATACACCACAATGTGTCATCTTGGAAAGGTAGGAGAGGCTAACCCCAAGCACCTAAACATAGAAAAACAAGCCCTCTCTTTTATACCAGAAAAGAGAAGAAGAATTGAGGCAATTGAGTGGGATCGAGTTCGTGTCTGTGGTCGCACCAGGAACACACTACCCACTTGACCATGATAAAAATTATGATAACCAAAAGTGCAGGCGATGAGTCACAATAACGTGGCTGAAGTAGTCTGACCAGACCACACACTAGAAGGTGAAGGGACGACGACATTTCGGTCCGTCCTGGACCATTCTCAAGTATTGACTTGAGAATGGTCCAGGACGGACCGAAACGTCGTCGTCCCTTCACCTTCTAGTGAGTGTGTTGTCTGGTCAAATAACCAAAGGTATTACTGAACCCTCATATGATACGAAGGCCACCTAGTTGGTACCCACAATCCAATTTTTCGCGATGCGTGACCTACAGGCGGCAGCACATGGGTCCAGGGGCATGACGGAGAGGATGAAGCTAAGAAGCAAATTGATAAAAATCTTTGGATGTGAGCGCCACGGTTCGTTCAACAAATAGCATCAGGAGGCCATTAGCGAAGTGCCCTGGAGCCCGGTGCCACGCCCCTCACCCCCCTGGCACTGGGACGAGGCCCACAGTGACGCGTGCCTCAAGTGCCACCACTCAGTCATGGCACATTAACGACTTCTTGTCTGCAGTATTGAACTTTGGTGTCCGACAGTTCCAGCAATGTTAAATTATTGTGAATAACTCTAGGGAAATGAAGATATGTATTTCTCTGGTTGCTCTTATTGGGCTTTGAACGTGTCCGTGACCCCCTTATACGTGGGTCATACACGTGCCCCCCTGGTGGGCACGTGTATGACCCTCCCTAGTACCCCCTGGTGGGCACGTGTATGACCCTCCCTAGTACCCCCTGGTGGGCACGTGTATGACCCTCCCTAGTACCCCCTGGTGGGCACGTGTACGACCCTCCCTAGTACCCCCTGGTGGGCACGTGTATGACCCTCCCTAGTACCCCCTGGTGGGCACGTGTATGACCCTCTCTAGTACCCCCTGGTGGGCACGTGTATGACCCTCCCTAGTACCCCCTGGTGGGCACGTGTATGACCCTCCCTAGTACCCCCTGGTGGGCACGTGTATGACCCTCCCTAGTACCCCCTGGTGGGCACGTGTACGACCCTCCCTAGTACCCCCTGGTGGGCACGTGTATGACCCTCCCTAGTACCCCCTGGTGGGCACGTGTATGACCCTCCCTAGTACCCCCTGGTGGGCACGTGTATGACCCTCCCTAGTACCCCCTGGTGGGCATGTGTACGACCCTCCCTAGTACCCCCTGGTGGGCACGTGTATGACCCTCCCTAGTACCCCCTGGTGGGCACGTGTACGACCCTCCCTAGTACCCCCTGGTGGGCACGTGTTTGACCCTCCCTAGTACCCCTTGGTGGGCACGTGTATGACCCTCCCTAGTACCCCCTGGTGGGCACGTGTACGACCCTCCCTAGTACCCCCTGGTGGGCATGTGTACGACCCTCCCTAGTACCCCCTGGTGGGCACGTGTATGACCCTCCCTAGTACCCCCTGGTGGGCACGTGTACGACCCTCCCTAGTACCCCCTGGTGGGCATGTGTACGACCCTCCCTAGTACCCCCTGGTGGGCACGTGTATGACCCTCCCTAGTACCCCCTGGTGGGCATGTGTATGACCCTCCCTAGTACCCCCTGGTGGGCATGTGTACGACCCTCCCTAGTACCCCCTGGTGGGCATGTGTACGACCCTCCCTAGTACCCCCTGGTGGGCACGTGTATGACCCTCCCTAGTACCCCCTGGTGGGCATGTGTACGACCTTCCCTAATACCCCCTGATGGGCATGTGTACGACCTTCCCTAGTACCCCCTGGTGGGCACGTGTATGACCCTCCCTAGTACCCCCTGGTGGGCACGTGTATGACCCTCCCTAGTACCCCCTGGTGGGCATGTGTATGACCCTCCCTAGTACCCCCTGGTGGGCATGTGTATGACCCTCCCTAGTACCCCCTGGTGGGCATGTGTATGACCCTCCCTAGTACCCCCTGGTGGGCATGTGTACGACCCTCCCTAGTACCCCCTGGTGGGCATGTGTACGACCCTCCCTAGTACCCCCTGGTGGGCATGTGTACGACCCTCCCTAGTACCCCCTGGTGGGCATGTGTACGACCCTCCCTAGTACCCCCATACCCCCCACCCCGAGTGAGGGGGGGGTAAGTTTTCATTTAGACATGTGTCATTGCATATGACTGAATATTGTGTTGATTATTTTCTTGTTCAAGCCTTCTATCCCTCTGACTAGTGCTCTTGCATCTTGGTTTAATTGGAAGAGGATTCTGACAATTAATTCTGAGGAATAATTGGAGGAGCTGAAAAAAATTCTGTCACTTCAACAACGCCGAGGAAAAACGGGACACGAAAAATATGTATCTCTTCCTCGTGTTACATAGTTAGGAAAACTTGCGATAGTGTTTTTTTTCTGACGGTGTAAGCGTCAAATTAAATTATATTTTTCAGGGAATTTCAAGGTCAGAAAGCGTAAAAAATTACTAACAGCAAGGTCTCTCGAAAAGCAAGAATTTCGTACCAAACGGACCAATACAGCCACAAAGTTCCCTCACGACGGACTGGACGGAAGCTTGGCACACCAAACCTGTCATTTAGGATGCAAGGAAATACTTATTCATGAAATGGAATGAAGAAGAAAGTAACGCAATGAGAAATATTTTCATCCAAAGGTTGAATGGTACATATGATAGAAATGTATTCAGTCGGGAGCCACTGCGCTACTTAGCCGTCAGCAGGGAAGGAGGGGTCCAAGAGCTGCAGACTTACGCTGCTGCAGGATAAAATAGGTGGGGACGACTAGGCGAGTACACACACAAGAGTAAGTCTCTCGGCCGCTCAGAACTTGTAATGAAATTTCCAATTTACGGTCGATTCCTTGGTATATTTTGCTGATAATTACAGATATCAAGTTCCAGGAGGGGTTGTGGTGGTGGTTGTGGTGGTGGGCCAGGTGTAGGTGCAGGTGTGGTGGTGGTACGGGTGTGGTGGTGGTGGTGGGGGTGTGGTGGTGGTAGTGGGCCAGGTGTAGGTGCAGGTGTGGTGGTGGTACGGGTGTGGTGGTGGTGGTGGTGGTGGTGGTGGTGGGCCAGGTGTAGGTGCACGTGTGGTGGTGGTGCGGGTGTGGTGGTGGTGGTGGTGGTGGTGGTGGGGGTGGGCCAGGTGTAGGTGCAGGTGTGGTGGTGGTACGGGTGTGGTGGTGGTGGTGGTGGTGGGGGTGTGGTGGTGGTGGTGGGCCAGGTGTGGTGGTGGTGGGCCAGGTGTGGTGGTGGGCCAGGTGTGGTGGTGGTGGGCCAGGTGTGGTGGTGAGCCAGGTGTGGTGGTGAGCCAGGTGTGGTGGTGGGCCAGGTGTGGTGGTGAGCCAGGTGTGGTGGTGGTGGGCCAGGTGTGGTGGTGGTGGGCCAGGTGTGGTGGTGGGCCAGGTGTGGTGGTGGTGGGCCAGGTGTGGTGGTGAGCCAGGTGTGGTGGTGAGCCAGGTGTGGTGGTGGGCCAGGTGTGGTGGTGAGCCAGGTGTGGTGGTGGGCCAGGTGTGGTGGTGAGCCAGGTGTGGTGGTGGTGGGCCAGGTGTGGTGGTGGTGGGCCAGGTGTGGTGGTGGGCCAGGTGTGGTGGTGGTGGGCCAGGTGTGGTGGTGAGCCAGGTGTGGTGGTGAGCCAGGTGTGGTGGTGAGCCAGGTGTGGTGGTGGTGGGCCAGGTGTGGTGGTGGTGGGCCAGGTGTGGTGGTGGGCCAGGTGTGGTGGTGGTGGGCCAGGTGTGGTGGTGAGCCAGGTGTGGTGGTGAGCCAGGTGTGGTGGTGGGCCAGGTGTGGTGGTGAGCCAGGTGTGGTGGTGGTGGGCCAGGTGTGGTGGTGGTGGGCCAGGTGTGGTGGTGGGCCAGGTGTGGTGGTGGTGGGCCAGGTGTGGTGGTGAGCCAGGTGTGGTGGTGGTGGGCCAGGTGTGGTGGTGGTGGGCCAGGTGTGGTGGTGGTGGGCCAGGTGTGGTGGTGGTGGGCCAGGTGTGGTGGTGGTGGGCCAGGTGTGGTGGTGGTGGGCCAGGTGTGGTGGTGGTGGGCCAGGTGTGGTGGTGGTGGGCCAGGTGTGGTGGTGAGCCAGGTGTGGTGGTGGTGGGCCAGGTGTGGTGGTGGTGGGCCAGGTGTGGTGGTGGGCCAGGTGTGGTGGTGGTGAGCCAGGTGTGGTGGTGAGCCAGGTGTGGTGGTGGGCCAGGTGTGGTGGTGGGCCAGGTGTGGTGGTGAGCCAGGTGTGGTGGTGGGCCAGGTGTGGTGGTGAGCCAGGTGTGGTGGTGGGCCAGGTGTGGTGGTGAGCCAGGTGTGGTGGTGGGCCAGGTGTGGTGGTGAGCCAGGTGTACACAGGTAATACATGACCAAACAACAATTAATATTTCCGCCTGGCTCCACCTGGCAGTCCGGCGTAGCATTAATCAGCCCGGCACTGTAGCATTCCCTGCTGACACCGTGCCACCACCCTGACACCGTGCCACCACCCTGACACCGTGCCACCACCCTGACACCGTGCCACCACCCTGACACCGTGCCACCACCCTGACACCGTGCCACCACCCTGACACCGTGCCACCACGCTGACACCGTGCCACCACCCTGACACCGTGCCACCACCCTGACACCGTGCCACCACCCTGACACCGTGCCACCACCCTGACACCGTGCCACCACGCTGACACCGTGCCACCACCCTGACACCGTGCCACCACGCTGACACCGTGCCACCACCCTGACACCGTGCCACCACCCTGACACCGTGCTACCACCCTGACACCGTGCCACCACCCTGACACCGTGACACCACCCTGACACCGTGACACCACCCTGACACCGTGACACCACCCTGACACCGTGCCACCACCCTGACACCGTGCCACCACCCTGACACCGTGCCACCACCCTGACACCGTGACACCACCCTGACACCGTACCACCACCCTGACACCGTGGGAAGGATCCCGCCTTCCCAGCCTTCACTTGTTTCAAGAAATGATCTTGTCCTCCTCCTGTACCACCTAAGTTTTAAAGCTATGAATAGTGTTTGCTTCTACAATGTACACCTTTAGTTCTTTCCATTTCCCAACTACTCTCACGCTAAAAGAAAACTTTCTAACATCTCTGTGACTCATCTGAGTTTCCAGCTTCCAGCCATGTCCCTCTTGTTCTGTTAGTGTTCCGTGTGAATATTTCGTCTATTTCCACTCTGTCAATCCCCCTGAGTATTTTGTATGCTGCTATCATATCTCCCAGCTCTCTTATTTTTTCTATCATCGTCAGGTTCAGTTCCTTCAGTCGCTCTTCAAATCCCTAGTAAATCCTGGACGAGCCTCGTCGCAATTTTTTTGTTCCTTTTTCATTTTCCAATTTTTAACCTTCTCCATTTTTTTTAACATTTTCCAATGTGTTTCTTTAGGTGGGGGCTTAATGATGGGGCTGCATACTCTAAAACTGGTCTCACGTAGGCAGTAAAAGGCGCTCTGAATATCTCCATACTTAGGTTTCTGAATGACGCTCTAACTTTTGCTAGCGTAGAGTACGCTGCTGTCGTTGTCCGATTTATATGTGCCTCAGGAGTTAGATTTGGTGTTACGTCCACTCCCAGTTCCCTTTCTCGAATCGCCACAAGAAAATAGTTCCCCTTCATTGTGTATTGGCCCTTTGGTCTCCTATCATCTAGTCCCATTTCCAAAACTTTACATTTGCTCTTGTTGAACTCCAGTAGCCATTTCTCTGACCATCTCTGCAGCTTGTTCAAGTCCTCTTGGAGTATCCTTCAATCCTAATTGTAATTAGGATTGTCATCAATTCAACAGATTACAATCTTTCAGTTGTAATCTGTTACAACTCGTCTCATTAATTACACGTCATCCGCAAACATCAACATATAGGACTCGACTCCTGTAAACATATCGTTCACGTATATTAGAAATAGAACTGGTCCCAGCACCGATCCTTGAGGTACTCCACTCGTTACGGCTCGCTAGTCTGACTTCTCGCCCCTGACTCTTACTCTCTAGCTCCTGCCTTTTAAGTAATTCTTTACTCAAGCTCCGCTTTTCCGCTTACTCCCGCCCACCTCTCAAGTTTGAGTAGCAGTCTAAATAGCGCGTGCGTGTGTGTGTGTGAAAGTGAGAGATGAGGCAGTTTGCTCCCCGTGCATCTTAACCCACTGGACCACGGGACGCCGTAAGTCATTTAACCTTGGCTTGTACTGAACCCATTACACATCTCGTGGCATCAAACTAATACCAACTGAAGGTTGTCACACATTACCCACACACACACACACTGGTGTGTGTGTGTGTGCCGGAACAACCGTGGACATTTTCAAGAGGAAACTAGATTTATTCCTCCAAGGAGTGCCGGACCAACCAGGCTGTGGTGGGTATGTGGGCCTGCGGGCCGCTCCAAGCAACAGCCTGGTGGACCAAACTCTCACAAGTCGAGCCTGGCCTCGGGCCGGGCTTGGGGAGTAGACGAACTCCCAGAACCCCATCAACCAGGTATCAACCAGGTATCAACCAGGTATCAACCAGGTATCAACCAGGTATCAACCAGGTATCAACCAGGTATCAACCAGGTGTGGGTCCTGGAGTCCTCCCCAACACGCTCACTTCAAATACACTAGGAAATCAGAATGCTGTCATATCACTATACGAAAATCACTGGAGCTCTCGGGGGATTCGAACCAGCGTTCTGGGGGGAGACCCAGCATGTTGTGGTCCAAAGATGGACAACATTCTTGTACTGGCTCACGTGAACATAGTAACATCAGCGGCATACGGGACGCTGGACAACATTTGAACGTCGTTTAGAAAAACAAAATAAGGACTTTTTTTTCAAGGTAATCTATACAACCTTTGTTAAATACTAGAATATGAAGCACAGGCATGGAATCCACACCTTGTCAAGCTGAAGTTGTGGAAGCCGCCTCCATCCACAACTTTTAGGCCACCATCGACAAAGGAATTTGAACGTCAGAATAGTTAAGTTATAACGCAAGCGATACAACGCGTCTAGTAGACGGATCATAAAGAGCTAGCCTGGTAGGTAAGTCAGTATCCTCACCCATTCCTTCATCCTATTGTCAGCCTTACCATCACACCCCTTGTAGCCACCGTCCGATATTGCCTCCCATCCCTCACCGGCGCCACTCGGGGCTCCCCAGATAAACTGAGTGTTGTGTTAATTAGTTGGTGTAAATCAGGTGGTCCTGGAGGATGCTTTATTGGAATGATTACGTCCAGAAGATGTACGGGGAGGTGTTGGGGCCCTCCCTCGGTGGCCCCGGCCCCGCCTCACTCCTCCGCCCCTCCCCACTCTAACTCTACCCGGATAGTACCTGCATCGGGTTCCTGGAGTCCTTTAACTCCCCAAGCCCGGCCCGAGGCCAATATATATATATATATATATATATATATATATATATATATATATATATATATATATATATATATATATATATATATATATATATATATACCTAAAAGGTGTACCACCACTGGTGCAAGTGTAGGGACCCATAGCTTAGGAGAAGAAAATAATGAGTACTCAGAGAAGACCTTGTGGATCCTCACTGAACACTTTGATATTTTCTTCCCCTACCACCCCTATTCTTTTAGTGTGTGTGTGTATGTATGTATATCTAACTTTATTTAAAATGTCATTACACAAAAAGGGTTACAACATTGGTTACATGCAGGGTACAAGACTACTTGTTGTCACAAGTTGTACAGCTCCTCCAGCTCCTCAGATGGCGGGCAGGAACCATAGAAAAAATATATTATATATTATATATATATATATATATATATATATATATATATATATATATATATATATATATATATTGGGCGTAGTGGGTTACCTGGTTTGTGTCTTAACATTGCCATAAGCATATCCTAAACCATAGTCGCCTTGGAGTTTACTGAAATGCACACTACCTTTCTATGCGTTGATTGCACTAATAGTTCCTCGTGATTCGTTGAAATTTGGTGTCATCACTAAGGATGTCGCTAATTTTGTTCATGTATTCTTGGGTAGGAATCAATACATATGCTGCTGTCTTGTCGGCTTTTCTTACTGTTACATCTTTCAATTTTTTTATTTTTTTGCTGCTTCTTTGAGTCGTGGGGTTAAGATTGTTGATGAGTATATTCCTCGTTTTTTTCCCCCGCTTCTGTTAGTAGTTCAGCCTGAAGTGTGTCAGTGGTGATGACTTTTGTGTTGTCTTCTAACTTATGGATGTCGTCCTGAAGCATTTCGAATTCAAAGCGTTTTTGATGCTTCTTAGGTCTTGATATGAATTGGCAGTTTAGGCCAAGATTCAAGAGGTCTCGTTGGTCCTGGCTCAGATCATGAGTATGTAGCCGTATGTATGTATGTAGCCGTATGTATGTATGTATGTAGCCGTATGTATGTAGCCGAGTATGTATGGTTTATGTAGCCGACTTTTGGACGAGGGGGGGTTTTAACTGTCCCCCCTTGAGGGCTGTCAGCTTCCGGAGTGTCCTCGTTTCGACGTGCGTTTCGTGTTGTAGTTTTAGGCTTGATAGTTCACTGTTAATGGTTTGCTTCAGTTGGTTGGGCATGTTGTAGTGGGTCCATTTGATTAACTGATGTTCAGCTTGCTCTGTAAGGATTTGGAGGGCTTAGTTCTTCGTCAGACTTCCTAGTGTATTGTGTTCCCCCAACCCTAGTGTGTCACCCCTAGTGTGTCACCCCTAGTGTGTCACCCCCTAGTGTGTCACCCCCTAGTGTGTCACCCCTAGTGTGTCACCCCCAGTGTGTTACCCCTCAGTGTGTCACCCCAGTGTGTCACCCCAGTGTGTCACCCATAGTGTGTCACCCCCTAGTGTGTCACCCCCCAGTGTGTCACCCCTAGTGTGTCACCCCCCAGTGTGTCACCCCTAGTGTGTCCCCCCTAGTGTGTCACCCCCAGTGTGTCACCCCTAGTGTGTCACCCCCCAGTGTGTCCCCCCTAGTGTGTCACCCCAGTGTGTCACCCCCAGTGTGTCCCCCCTAGTGTGTCACCCCTAGTGTGTCACCCCCCAGTGTGTCACCCCCTAGTGTGTCACCCCCTAGTGTGTCACCCCTAGTGTGTCACCCCCAGTGTGTTACCCCTCAGTGTGTCACCCCTAGTGTGTCACCCCAGTGTGTCACCCCCTAGTGTGTCACCCCCCAGTGTGTCACCCCCCAGTGTGTCACCCCCCTGGTGGGGCCCGCCTGCTGGGAAGGTCAGGAAGGACTCGAGTAAACTATGGATCAGCTGGGCGAGGAGTTCCCTGCCTGTCTGCGAGGGAACTAATCACTCTCCAGGTAACATATTGGCCATGGTTCAGGGATTAGTTACACAACCACCATTTAAAACACACTAAAACCCCCGTAACAACCTCATTCATTAGTGGCAGTAATCACCCTCACCCCCTCCCCCCCCCTCCCCTCACACTTGTATACCATGCAATCAATACCCCCCAGCCCAGCCCCCCTCTCTCAAGACGGACCTTCCTCGGCACCGGCCGCCCTTGTGGCCAGGTGACACAAGGGTGAAGGTAGCCTGCAAGACTCACCTGATACTCCGCTGTAGTCTGGGAAGTACGTCTCGTCAAACTGGAGTTCCTGGTCGTTCATCTTGCAGAACTTGTTGCTGGATGGCCTCATCTTCTCAGGGTCTGGAGGCTCAAGTTGTTACTCGGGCCCCCTCTTCCCTCCCTCCCCACAACCACCGGGTCTTACAAGACGCTTGCAAGACCCGCTTTAAGATGCCCCCAACTCCTTTGATCGACTGGTCCTCCTCTCAACCTGCCACGCCGGCTTTACAACACTGCCTCGACCCCCTTCTCCAGCAAACTTTACCTCGCCTTTAATGCAAAGTTCTCTGTTAGAACTTGTTCAAGCTCACGCACTGACCATTTACCTTGGCTTTTTACTCGTTAGTTTCCGGCCTGCAGCCGGCTGACAGTCTCCACGGTAACACCTCCCTCACTCTTACTAGTCCAAGTTCAATCCCCCGCAATGAGGTGAATACAGCCTAATGGTTCCTGGAACAATATAGCCTGATGGTTCCCGGAACAATACAACCTAATGGTTCCTGGAACAATACAACCTAATGGTTCCTGGAACAATACAACCTAATGGTTCCTGGAACAATACAGCCTAATGGTTCCTGGAACAAGACAGCCTAATGGTTCCTGGAACAAGACAGCCTAATGGTTCCTGGAACAAGACAGCCTAATGGTTCCTGGAACAAAGCCTAATGGTTCCTGGAACAAATTAGCCTAACGGTTCTAAGGCCAGAAAGCCTAATAACGGCGGTAACTCGAGAGTTCAACGGTACTGTAGACAGCCTGATGGTTCATGGAACTAAACGACCTGACTGTCCCCTGGAACAAATGACTAATGATCCACAAGTTCGCCATTGTAACAGTACTGAGTTAGACTATGATCCTGGAACCAGCATAACTATCATTGAATTCGATCCTCTGAAGACAGTGCCAGAGTGCCACGGCCCGCCAGGAAACACGCCACACGTATTAGTGCCACATTAGTGCCACATTAGTGCCACATTAGTGCCACAATGGAACACAGAGATTTGATGTCATAAATCCCCCCCCCCCCCCACCCCCCTTTTTTTTTTACTGTGTTTTATATTTGATGGTGAAACTTTTTTTTTATCTTAATGGAGAACAATTGTTCTCTTTAGCTTTAATAAACCGTCACCACGGCCTATGTGGCAGGGGTGGGGGGGGGGTGGGTCGGGGGGTGGGGGCGGGGGGTTGTTGACATGGGCGGCCTCTTTCAGCACGAGGAAACAGGACACGAGGATAGAAACAGGAAGTTAGAAACACAAAAGTTGAAACAGTTAGAGCTCAGGAAGCTAGAAAGACAAATTGAAGAGATGCCTAACGCCTGACACGGTAACCACTCGACCAACAGTTGGAACACTAACGCAAGAAATCACTGAGGTTCCTTACGAAGCTTCAAGGGGCCAATTAAACATGACACTGAACTCTTACGTCAAGAGATTTAAAATTCATCAATGATATACATCTTAGATAAGGAGCCCCCCAAGAGCTGGAACGTATTCTTCTAGGCAAAGCACCGATGTGCCTTCTGTACACACACCACATCTGTGACCAACACAATGCTCCCTCCCACTCCCCTGCACACACCTGTATTTCCTTCCACTTTGCATCTCCCACCCCCTTTACAACCTGGCTTACCTCCCCCTACACTCCCCCTACACACCACTACACTCCCCCTACACTCCCCTACACTCCCCTACACCCCCTACACACCCCATACACCCCTACACCCCCTACACCTCCCTACACCAAGGAAGACACTCTAGCCCCGTCATGCACCGTCTGGCTCCCACCAACAAAACTCCCGAGGTAAAATGCACAGCTTTCAAACGAGATTAAATTCTGGTTCTTCGTGGATGAGAACAAAGGCGTCTCTCATCTTCTCACGCACTTTACACCTGTCTGTTCATTGTTCTCCCGTCACACCTGTCTGTTCATTGTTCTCCCGTCACACCTGTCTGTTCATTGTTCTCCCGTCACACCTGTCTGTTCATTGTTCTCCCGTCACACCTGTCTGTTCATTGTTCTCCCGTCACACCTGTCTGTTCATTGTTCTCCCGTCACACCTGTCTGTTCATTGTTCTCCCGTCACACCTGTCAAAAAAAGGGGGGTGGTAGGAGAAGCGAACACTCTTACGTATTCAGAGTTAAATGGCAAGTTTTTCCCTGAATGCTCTGTGGGTCCCTATAATTGCACCAGAGGTGGTACTCCCAATATATATATATATATATATATATATATATATATATATATATATATATATATATATATATATATATATATATATATATATATATATAATCAGCTAATACAACATTACACATTAACCGTCAACTAACATAGGAAATTGGGAGTGCCTGGGGGGGGGGTGGGGGGGGGGGGGCTACAATTTTCTCAAAATGGGTAGTATTTTAAACAGGTATTTTACCTAAGCTTTGGTCAAGAACATTACAACTTCCTGGTAGTTCATCACGGTGATATAGACCACGTTGATCGGGGGGTTGTAATTACTCGAAGCGATAACAGAATTTTTACTTTCGTACTCGTCTGGAAAATAAGAGGTCTGTTCTAAGGCTCTAAAATTTTTGGAAACTTTTGGTCGACAAATTTGCAGAGTACGTAGTTAGGTGTGTGTCTTAACTACCTCCCGTAGCCTGATCACCTAGTTATTCGCAGATATAACTATCACGATGAGGTTATGGAACAGTCGAGGGTGGTCCTTGTCTTTGGGTGCTTTGTCATTCTCGTACTTCGGCTCTGGTGCTCTCGTAATGCATGTGTGTGTGTGTGTGTGTGTGTGTGTGTGTGTGTGTGTGTGTGTGTGTGTGTGTGTGTGTGTGTGTGTGTGTGTGTGTGTGTGTGTGTGTGTGCACTACGCCATTTCATATAGTCTAGGGGTAGCTGCAGAAATGCACCTAAATGTGTTAATAAAAAAAATCTCCCGCATTCTGAGAGAAGAAAGAAAACGGGAAGAAGGGAACTAAGGGGATGGGGAAGGAGGAGGAGGAGGGTCGAGGGGACGATGGGGAAGAGGAGGGAGACACCTGACTGTTGGAGGCTCCATGGGAGAAGGAGGAGGAAGGAGGAAAGGAAGATAAGGGTGACGGCGTGAAGGAGGGCGGAAAAGAAGAGGGGTGGAATAGAGAGTGAGGGGGAGACACAGTCCCGGGTATCGCCTGGTCCCCTTCTCCCCTAAGTGCTGATATATATGAAACCAACACACAAACACTCGAAGCTTCCTGATAAGAGAGAGAGAGGTTAGCTTAGCCACCAAGACACCGGGTCAGCAAGGCGGACAGCCCGCCTCCTATCATAACATTGCTAAATATTCCATATTTGTAAGTTTTTTTTCCGTCTGCACCTCTTTATCTTCACTAAAGGGACCCGTCTTCTGAGCCCCACACACGTGGCGCCCGTCCAACGTCCCGTGTACCACTTGAACCATAACGAGGTAAGGTGCTGGTGGACTTGTCTCTTCTCTTGCTGACACGCTTCCATGAGGCACGCACGCACGCACGCACGCACGCACACACACACACACACACACACACACACACACACACACACACACACACACACACACACACAGGGGAGCCGGTGGGCGAGCGGATAGAACGCTGGGCACATGATCCTGTGGTCCCGGGTTCGATCCCGGGCACCGACGAGAAACGATGGGCAGAGTTTCTTTCACCCTATGCCCCCTGTTACCTAGCAGTAAATAGGTACCTGGGAGTTAGTCAGCTGTCACGGGCTGCTTCCTGGAGGTGTGTGTGTGGGGGTGTTGAAAAAAAAGTAGTAGTAGTAGAAACAGTTGATTGACAGTTGAGAGGCGGGCCGAAAGAGCAGAGCTCAACCGCCGCAAGCACAACTAGGTAATACACAAACCTACGTGATGCTAAAACTCCCCATCACACAGGATGGTGAGTAATAACTGACTCACCATGTGATCAGTAGACTACGCTGGCAGACTGTAGATGCATTATCATGATATCAAGAACACAAGAGTCAATAAGGCAGCAGTTTACACTAAAAAGTCCCCCATCTGGCATGATGGTGAGGCATACAGTGCCACATGTGTGAGAGGGCGGGGCCGCCAGTGTTAAACTCCACGTTGATCACACATCATACTTTACACCTGACTCCATGAAAATGGTCTGTTTATAATTGCTAGTATCTCTTAAAGCATTTAACTTGGGCCTACCCGGATGAGCCTATGTCCGTCCCATAACCCCGACCATTCTCCCTGCAAATTTGGGTGAGGTTAGCTCTAAGCCTCTGACCTCCAACTTTGGACAAACAGACACACTTACAGGCAAAGCGATATACACACATTTACACTCAGTGCGCGCTTAATATATCGCGTGTATTCTTCTCACTTGACACATACAAAATAGTTTTCTTAAGTTTGAAAAGCGACTTCAGAGTTCACTTTTAAAACAAGTCAAATTATACAACTTCTCGCAACTGGTCTAACATAAATATTACGAGTCCTCTCTTTCTTGGGTCAATCTTGAATTAAGATTCCTAGCGTCTTCTCCGTGCCACGCCGTGTTGGGCCGCGGCCCCGGCAACTGTCAAGTCTCTCTCTCAAGTCTTTTTTCCCTGTCACGGAAAGTAAATTTCCCCAGGGAGAATTATCGACGTTGTCGAGTTTGCTATTGTATGGATTGGGCCAGAAAACCTTCATCCAAAATATACAAGTCCACTGTCGGAACACTCCAGGTGTCAACTCTGGGAGCAGGAACCTCTCACACAATATTACTGAATGCTAAGTCATTACATCCTTCACACCTGCCCGTATAAAGTTACCTGGAGTTTTGTAATAACTTTATTACCTCTCGTGTACTTGAGGATATCCTCGGAATGCACCTAAAGTTTGCCAGTCTCTCTCTCTCTTTCAAACAAGGCGACAGAACATGTATTTATTAACGAGTTTATGAGACCCGAAGCGTTATCAACTTGTCCGTAACATTAATCAGCCCGACCTTGGCTCATCAATGTCGTACAGGAAACGAGAAACTGTCGTAATAACGTGTCCTCTTCTAACCTACCAGAGGATTCAAAACAGAAAACGGAACAGTACGTCAATTTCGCGACCATTTTCTAGTACGACAATTTTTGGCTTTAGGTAGAACATAGGGCAAACTGCGACGCTCTATTAGGCGCTCTATTTGGAGGACGGGTTGTATTGACGACGAGAACGGTAGTTACCCTGACCCAGGTAGTTGGCACACTGGGCGCCATCTTGGCTCTGGCATCTTAATACCTGGGACTGAACACTTGGCTGTCTGCAAGAATGATGAGGGAAGGAGGAGGAAAAGGTAGTTGAGGAGAAAGAGAAGGAGGAAGAGAAGGGGGGAAGAAGAGACGGAGGAGGAGGAAGAAGCAGAGAACTTTGAGGTAACAAGACAAAATTATGAGGAAGAGAAGACAGCGATGAAGTAAATAAAATATACAAGATAAACCAGTGAATAAAAGGGCACCTCCCACAGCTCTCATAGAGCACCCCCACAGCTCTCATAGAGCACCCCCCACAGCTCTCATGGAGCACCTCCCACAGCTCTCACAGAGCACCCCCCACAGCTCTCATAGAGCACCTCCCACAGCTCTCATAGAGCACCTCCCACAGCTCTCACAGAGCACCCCCCACAGCTCTCACAGAGCACCTCCCACAGCTCTCATAGAGCACCTCCCACAGCTCTCATAGAGCACCCCCCACAGCTCTCATAGAGCACCTCCCACAGCTCTCACAGAGCACCCCCCACAGCTCTCACAGAGCACCCCCCACAGCTCTCATAGAGCACCTCCCACAGCTCTCATAGAGCACCCCCACAGCTCTCATAGAGCACCCCCCACAGCTCTCATAGAGCACCTCCCACAGCTCTCACAGAGCACCCCCCACAGCTCTCATAGAGCACCCCCCACAGCTCTCATAGAGCACCCCCACAGCTCTCATAGAGCACCCCCCACAGCTCTCACAGAGCACCCCCCACAGCTCTCACAGAGCACCTCCCACAGCTCTCATAGAGCACCCCCACAGCTCTCATAGAGCACCCCCCACAGCTCTCACAGAGCACCTCCCACAGCTCTCATAGAGCACCCCCACAGCTCTCATAGAGCACCCCCCACAGCTCTCACAGAGCACCCCCCACAGCTCTCACAGAGCACCCCCCACAGCTCTCACAGAGCACCTCCCACAGCTCTCACAGAGCACCTCCCACAGCTCTCACAGAGCACCTCCCACAGCTCTCACAGAGCACCCCCCACAGCTCTCACAGAGCACCTCCCACAGCTCTCACAGAGCACCCCCCACAGCTCTCATAGAGCACCTCCCACAGCTCTCACAGAGCACCCCCCACAGCTCTCACAGAGCACCTCCCACAGCTCTCACAGAGCACCCCCCACAGCTCTCACAGAGCACCCCCCACAGCTCTCATAGAGCACCTCCCACAGCTCTCACAGAGCACCCCCCACAGCTCTCACAGAGCACCTCCCACAGCTCTCACAGAGCACCTCCCACAGCTCTCACAGAGCACCTCCCACAGCTCTCACAGAGCACCTCCCACAGCTCTCACAGAGCACCTCCCACAGCTCTCACAGAGCACCTCCCACAGCTCTCACAGAGCACCCCCCACAGCTCTCACAGAGCACCTCCCACAGCTCTCACAGAGCACCTCCCACAGCTCTCACAGAGCACCCCCCACAGCTCTCACAGAGCACCTCCCACAGCTCTCACAGAGCACCTCCCACAGCTCTCACAGAGCACCCCCCACAGCTCTCACAAAGCACCTCCCACAATAGACAAAGTCACGTGAAAGCGTTTCTAATTCACATGAATTAGAAACCTCCTTTTGAAGAAATTAAAAAATAATAATATTTACATTCTCTAGTAAGAAGAAGAGTAAGGTATAACAGTTGAAGTATATCGATGAAAGGGTATAACAAAGAGGATATTAACAAGGTGTGAAATATATAAACACAATATATCACGACATATATGGACATAAATAAGTGTAGATCCAGTAAAGACCTGGGTAAATACTGATTTGGAAACGGGATTGCTGATTTGTGAGCCCATCCTCCTTAAATGATAGTACTTAGAGTAACCACTTGGGCGAAAGTACCACAAGACTGATGGTTATTTGCTCCAAAAATCACAAGTAACATAATTGACGTTGGGATCGCTGAATTGTTTCAACCGTAGGTTAGACACGTATAGGAATGAGTTTGGGTGGATATAAATAGGAACTACCTCGTACGAGCCAATAATCCTTCTGCTGTTTCTATAATTCTTATGTCAAATTATGCTCTTGTGTAGACACATATAATGCCATTATATTCTCTCGTCTCAGATTACTGTGGGGAGTTAAACAGTGCTGACAGAAACAGCCTTGTTCCCCCTTTTTTGCGTCATTCCTAATCTGGCAGAGGCATAACCCCCCCCCTCCCTGGGTCTGTGTTATGTCTCAGGCGATCCCACTGGTGAGAGGTGTACTGTGAGAGGACTGGGGGACCTCCCACTGGTGAGAGGTGTACTGTGAGAGGACTGGGGGACCTCCCACTGGTGAGAGGTGTACTGTGAGAGGACTGGGGGACCTCCCACTGGTGAGAGGTGTACTGTGAGAGGACTGGGGGACCTCCCACTGGTGAGAGGTGTACTGTGAGAGGTCTGGGGGACCCCCCACTGGTGAGAGGTGTACTGTGAGAGGACTGGGGGACCCCCCACTGGTGAGTGGTGTACTGTGAGAGGACTGGGGGACCCCCACTGGTGAGAGGTGTACTGTGAGAGGACTGGGGGACCCCCACTGGTGAGAGGTGTACTGTGAGAGGACTGGGGGACCCCCACTGGTGAGAGGTGTACTGTGAGAGGACTGGGGGACCCCCACTGGTGAGAGGTGTACTGTGAGAGGACTGGGGGACCCCCACTGGTGAGAGGTGTACTGTGAGAGGACTGGGGGACCCCCACTGGTGAGTGGTGTACTGTGAGAGGACTGGGGGACCCCCACTGGTGAGTGGTGTACTGTGAGAGGACTGGGGGACCCCCACTGGTGAGTGGTGTACTGTCTGCTGTCATTCATCACTCACCGATGTCAGGACGTCACTTGAGCAGATTTTTCAAACTGCTTTCATGTCGTTAATTAACGACTGACGTCCAGCACTTCCCCCCCCCCTCGCCCTGCCCTGCTCTGACGCCAAGCCCCGCCCCCCGGACCTCAAGCCCCGCCCCCGACCTCAAGCCCCGCCCACGACATCTGCCAATCCCTGCGCACTGTTACTCTAAATTGATTTTGTCTCGTGCATATGCAAACTACAGTGACACATCTCCGAGAGTGTACTGATGACATATTTAGCCTTTATCGCCAGCAGCAGCAGCAGCAGCAGCAGCAGCAGCAGCAGCAGCAGCAGTAGCAGCAGTAGCAGCAGCCAACCTGTTGAGGAAACAGCTGTGTTTACCTCCGCCCGGCGCCGCTGACCCACAACAACTTCTAAATTTAAACTTCAGCGCCACCTGGGCCAAAATTTATGAAATAAGTTGAGGAGAACTGTCGGGCGTGTTTTGATCCTTGTTTACAGAGGCGTGGAGAGGCAAGCGGCCGCGCCCGCCTGTATCACCTAAGGTAGAAACGCCACGCCTCGCCCAGGCCACGCCTCGCCCAGGCCACGCCTCGGCCAGGCCACGCCTAGAGCCTCCGCTGATCCGCTCATCACCATATAATACGCCTCGACCCCAACACCAGTTTACAACACACGCGGGAATAATCAGCCTCCAGGATCTTCCGCCGGTGTAATTTCATCTTACTGGGGCGGGTGATGACTGGCATTAGGCGAGAGCTAGTGGCCGGGGAGGGTGCCAAGAGCTCCTGCCCTGTAGAGGGGGGTGCCAGGAGCTCCTGCCCTGTAGAGGAGGGTGCCATGTGCTCCTGCCCTGTAGAGGAGGGTGCCATGTGCTCCTGCCCTGTAGAGGAGGGTGCCATGTGCTCCTGCCCTGTAGGGGGGGTGCCTGGGCTTCCCTCTGTGGTGGGGGGGAGGCGCCATGAACCAGCTCATGGGAGGGTGGAGCCCATATTATTATGGGAGAGGTCGAAGTCGACAACGCTCTCTCATCGCGGACTTTCACCTCCTTCACCACTGATTGTGGTCTTATTACTCTATAAAATCAGCTTATTTCAGAGAACAATTTTTGTTCACGTTCAACATTCAGCACCAATATTACAGTCAGCATATATGTTATATTTCCTCTTTAGCTACATAATTCTAAGACTTTTGGTGACTTTGGGGAATTCTGCGGACCACTCTGGGATGGTTTGAGTCAACAGGGCCCGTGCTGGGATGGTTCGACTCCCTCCTCTGCCTCTGCTGTGTTCCCTTCCAATTAGCGAGGGTGGCAGAGCTCGCTAACACATGAAGGTGATCCGCGCTAGCTGCCCCACACAAACATTCCTGTTAATACTAGCTGTCAGGAGCAAGAACTAGGTGAAGACTGCATCAGGTGAAGATTACCACACAAACCTAATGTGATCTTGCAGGAAAATTTGTTTGGTAATCAAGTGATTAGCTTTATCTTACCTCTGAGGCAGTTATCTATGCTAATCCATTGAATGTTAGTTGTCTTAGCACATAGAAATCCCACTAACGTGATATGAATCAATGAGAATATCCACTAGCGCTGTGTAATGGTTGTGTTAGTGTAATGGTTGTGTTAGTGTAATGGTTGTGTTAGTGTAATGGTTGTGTTAGTGTAATGGTTGTGTAAGTGTAATGGTTGTGTTAGTGTAATGGTTGTGTTAGTGTAATGGTTGTGTTAGTGTAATGGTTGTGTTAGTGTAATGGTTGTGTTAGTGTAATGGTTGTGTTAGTGTAATGGTTGTGTTAGTGTAATGGTTGTGTAAGTGTAATGGTTGTGTTAGTGTAATGGTTGTGTTAGTGTAATGGTTGTGTTAGTGTAATGGTTGTGTTAGTGTAATGGTTGTGTTAGTGTAATGGTTGTGTTAGTGTGATGGTTGTGTTAGTGTAATGGTTGTGTTAGTTTAATGGTTGTGTTAGTGTAATGGTTGTGTTAGTGTAATGGTTGTGTTAGTGTAATGGTTGTGTTAGTGTAATGGTTGTGTTAGTGTAATGGTTGTGTTAGTGTAATGGTTGTGTTAGTGTAATGGTTGTGTTAGTGTAATGGTTGTGTTAGTGTAATGGTTGTGTTAGTGTAATGGTTGTGTTAGTGTAATGGTTGTGTTAGTGTGATGGTTGTGTTAGTGTAATGGTTGTGTTAGTGTAATGGTTGTGTTAGTGTGATGGTTGTGTTAGTGTAATGGTTGTGTTAGTGTAATGGTTGTGTTAGTGTAATGGTTGTGTTAGTGTAATGGTTGTGTTAGTGTAATGGTTGTGTTAGTGTGATGGTTGTGTTAGTGTAATGGTTGTGTTAGTGTGATGGTTGTGTTAGTGTAATGGTTGTGTTAGTGTGATGGTTGTGTTAGTGTAATGGTTGTGTTAGTGTAATGGTTGTGTTACTGTGATGGTTGTGTTAGTGTGATGGTTGTGTTAGTGTGATGGTTGTGTTAGTGTGATGGTTGTGTTACTGTGATGGTTGTGTTAGTGTGATGGTTGTGTTAGTGTAATGGTTGTGTTAGTGTAATGGTTGTGTTAGTGTGATGGTTGTGTTAGTGTAATGGTTGTGTTAGTGTGATGGTTGTGTTACTGTGATGGTTGTGTTAGTGTGATGGTTGTGTTAGTGTAATGGTTGTGTTAGTGTAATGGTTGTGTTACTGTGATGGTTGTGTTAGGGTAATGGTTGTGTTAGTTTAATGGTTGTGTTAGTGTAATGGTTGTGTTAGTGTAATGGTTGTGTAAGTGTGATGGTTGTGTTAGTGTAATGGTTGTGTAAGTGTGATGGTTGTGTTAGTGTAATGGTTGTGTAAGTGTGATGGTTGTGTTAGTGTAATGGTTGTGTTAGTGTGATGGTTGTGTTAGTGTAATGGTTGTGTTAGTGTAATGGTTGTGTTAGTGTAATGGTTGTGTTAGTGTAATGGTTGTGTTAGTGTGATGGTTGTGTTAGTGTGATGGTTGTGTTAGTGTGATGGTTGTGTTAGTGTGATGGTTGTGTTAGTGTAATGGTTGTGTTAGTGTAATGGTTGTGTAAGTGTGATTTCTGTGTGTTTCTGAAATTGGGGCGTAAAGTGTGGGATCACTCTGCCTTTCCACCAAAGAGTTTGTGGGTCACACTTAATCACTTGAACTGGCTTCAGTACAATCCGTTCTCGCACGTTCGTATAGTCAATATTGACTTATTAAATACGTGCATATGTGACATACTTAACATACTAGTTTACCTTGAAAAGCTTCATAGAAAACACCGACCTTACCTAACCTTCTTAGTATGTTAAGATAAGCATCTTATTGCTTCGTAATTACAATTATTACTTAACCTATACGTATAATAGGTATAGGTTAAGTAATTACCTATACCTATAATAGGTTAAGTAATAATTGTAATTACGAAGCAATAAGATGCTTATCTTAACATACTAAGAAGGTTAGGTAAGGTCGGTGTTTTCTATGAAGCTTTTCAAGGTAAACTAGTATGTTAAGTATGTCACATATGCACGTATTTAATAAGTCAATATTGACTGTAAGAAAGTGCGAGAACGGGTTGTTCAGTGGGCCTACAGACTTCCTGTGATTTCTGTAAAAATCCGGTTGTGTGACATTTTACGTCATGGTGGTCTAGTGGTAGTGCAAAAGATCTGATAAAGTAAAAAGTTTCTAATATTTATTATTAATATGGATTTTATGGCAAAATATCCAGGTATAAATATTCAAAATAAGATAAAAAAAGGGTGAGTGGAGGGTAACTTTAGTGGGTCTATAATTACCTCAAAGACAGGAAAAATCACACTACGGATCCACGGACACCATTAACCCATCTCTTGCCATTAGCCATTAACCCATTAACCCATTAACCCCACTTGCCATAATACGTGAAGATCATGTCCCTGAAGAAGCCAAACACGTCTCGATTAAATAATATTGAATTGAATTAGAAGTTGAAATATTCAAAGGCAAATCAAAAGCCCTGTCCTAACCATGAACGGGTCCACAGGTACGACTCTCCATATATAATGTAGAACTGGACTGTGTACCCTGCCACTTGCTGGAAGCCTCAGACTAGCCACTGTCCTCTCAACAAGGCAGCAGCATTAACTAGCCACTGTCCTCTCAACAAGGCAGCAGCATTAACTAGCCACTGTCCTCTCAACAAGGCAGCAGCATTAACTAGCCACTGTCCTCTCAACATGGCAGCAGCATTAACTAGCCACTGTCCTCTCAACAAGGCAGCAGCATTAACTAGCCACTGTCCTCTCAACAAGGCAGCAGCATTAACTAGCCACTGTCCTCTCAACAAGGCAGCAGCATTAACTAGCCACTGTCCTCTCAACAAGGCAGCAGCATTAACTAGCCACTGTCCTCCTCTCAACAAGGCAGCAGCATTAACTAGCCACTGTCCTCTCAACAAGGCAGCAGCATTAACTAGCCACTGTCCTCCTCCTAACAAGGTCCACCTCAGCGAGGAAGGTGCCTGGGGCGCCCCCCCCCCCCCCCGCCACCACCACATCATCCTAGCTGGCCATGAACCCAGGCCAGAATAATTACCTTGATTGCTCAATACAATATTCCATTAGGCAATTAATTCATGTTGGGAAGGAAGGGGGGAGCAGCGTGGCCAGGCTCCTTCTTCCTGAATTAAAGTGTTGCTGCGTGCAATGGAGGTCAATTAACTAGCTCAGTTCTCCCTAAATTGGTTAAATCCTGGCAAGCTAAACTCTCTCCGCATACTTGACCTCGGCTTCAGTCAAAATACATCCACATTTCGTTAAGAAACCACAGGGGGGGGGGTCGTTGCCAAAAGATTCAGAGATTATGGCTCTTTAAGGAACAACGATAATACTAAGTATTAGACTAGTCCCCATCTCCCATGTATCATTACATAGTTGAATATAGATGCTAACTTGGTCTCTAACAGCTTGACATAAATCACAGACGGAGTCACTAGACCAGGTTATCTTGAGGTTATCTTGAGATGATTTCGAGGCTTTCAGTGTCCCCGCGGCCCGGTCCTCGACCAGGCCTCCACCCCCTGGAAGCAGCCCGTGACAGCTGACTAACACCCAGGTACCTATTTTACTGCTAGGTAACAGGGGCATAGGGTTAAAGAAAACTCTGCCCATTGTTTGTCGCCGGCGCCTGGGATCGAACCCAGGACCACAAATCCAGCGTGCTGTCCGCTCGGTTGACCGGCTCTCTCACTGGGAGCCGGTCTGCCGAGCTCACTGTAACCTTATGAGAAATAAGGTTACAGCATACAGAAGCAATGAAATGTAAGCATTGTTGTAAATTGCCAATCAGACACTAGAATCATTTAGTGTAGTTTGCCACTGAGATTTAACTGAGTAGAATGTTGTTGTTTAAGATTCGTTACCTAGAAGAAAAAGTTCCAAGTAGCACGGGCTATGGTGAGCCCATAGTGGACTTACTGAGTAGAAGTCAGGGTCAAGTATGCGGAGAACGTTTTCTTTATCAGGAATGAACTAATTGAGGGAGAACTGAGGTAGCTGCCTCACCCCCAACATTATACGGACCAACACTTTTCTCACGGAGCTTGGCCACACTGCTCTGACCTACTCCCTCCTCTCCTTCCCAACATGGCGTGCGTAGGCACAAGCGCTCCTTCAGGAACCTCCAGGGGCCCAGCAGGACCTCCTTCAGGAACCTCCAGGGGCCCAGCAGAACCTCCTTCAGGAACCTCCAGGGGCCCAGCAGGACCTGCTTCAGGAACCTCCAGGGGCCCAGCAGGACCCTCCAGGGGCCCAGCAGGACCTCCTTCAGGAACCTCCAGGGGCCCAGCAGGACCTCCTTCAGGAACCTCCAGGGGCCCATGACACCAGATCCATTACCCGAGGCAGCATTATCTACAGTGAGCTATAAACCAGAGGTCTTTTCAAACTCTTCAGATCCAGGACCACATCATATATCTTAATACATTTTCACGGACAAAAGAAAAACCCGTTTTATAAATAAGTTGAATTTTAAATTTTTTTTTGGGTAATCTGAATGATATGATTCAGAACAAGAGAGACATGTGACAATCATAAAGAAAGGAAGCCGCGCTTACACTAAAAAAAATTATAATTAGTAAAAAAGTCAAACCTTAGAAAAGGCACTGACGAAAGAATTATTTACTTAACTTCAGATGAAAAAAAAAATAGGCTAGCCATTTTGTATTAATTTTATTTACTGAAATGTTACAAATGTTTATATGAAATGACAACTCATCCAACCCTAAGAAATTCAGTAAAACAATTTTAAGAAATTTAAAATAGACTTAAGGACACCATTACAAGTTGAACGAAAATTTATATAAAAATTAGGGAGCGCACGTGACTCAAACTGAGGGTTGGCCGGGTTGCTGTCACGGGACACGAACGGGACGGGTCAAGTACCCGACATTGGACTTGGAGAACCGGATACATTCTTGGGGTTGGCCGGATGAGGCCCGCGAGTCGCATAGTTCGGAGACACCTAATAGACATAATTCTAATTCCATAGCAATTTCGTGCACTGACATGTCTATGTCATGTCTGCCCGAAGTCAAGGCCAGACGCTTGGGGCTAGCCTCGCTAGACTTTCCCGGATGACACTTGCGGGTGTCTGTAGGCCAGTCGGGGTAGGCCCCGGTGCCATTGTTTACAAATATTCGCATCTATAGCGATCCCCCTGATATTTTCGTGAATTCTTAAATGGAGGAAGCGTTTTCCGTAGAGTTGTCAGTTTTTTCAGTACTATGTAATATTGTATTTCCTAAGAGCGGGAGAAAGGTGGAGAGAACAAGACATTGGAATAGAGGAGACAGAGACACAGAGAGAGACACAGAGAGAGACACAGAGAGAGAGAGATACCGCAGTGCCAGTATTAACTAGTCTCGGGTCATATTAACACACTTGTAAAGACCATCTTCAAATAACGTGACTCCATTGGACCATCTTCGTAAACCGTTTTGGTTCGGGGAGTGAGGCAGCCTGTTTGTTTATGGCAGGAGTTAGTGGTGCCTTAGTCATGGGGGCGGGGGGGGGGGTATGAGCTGGTGGGGGGGGAAGGGAGTGGGTGAGGGAGAGGGGGGGAGAGGGGGTGAGGGAGAGAGGGTGAGGGAGAGAGGGTGAGGGGGTGAGGGAGAGAGGGTGAGGGAGAGAGGGTGAGGGAGAGAGGGTGAGGGACAAGGGAGGTAGGGAGCCTGTTGGTCCATATTATCACGTTTAAATCCAACTCTTCTCACTAATACACACATCAATCTATTCTTGACACCTTGCTAAACTGTTAATAATACTTATAGTATAGATGGGGTCGTACTCGACTAATAATCGGGAAATCCCGGGTTCGATTCCCGTGCGGAATAGAACTGGTTGGGCCTATTTCCTTTCACCTGATGTGTCTGTTCACGATGCAGTAAATAAGTACCCAGGAGTTAGGCAACTGTTGAATAATTGCATCGTTGGTAAGATCAATGGTTCTTCCTTGAGGGGACCTCGATATAAGCCTAAATACATATATATATATATATATATGCTTCCTGTCCCAGAAAAACGAATTGAATGTACTCATCAACAATCCTCTTTTCGAACCAGCGCTTCCCTATATACTTCCCTAAATCAATGTTTATCCAGCTAGTACCCATTGTGGCGAGTTCTGGCCTCTCCCAACAGTTTCAGACCCGTGTGTATACATAGTTGTTATGGGCCCTAGTTCACTGGAGAGCCTCCACCACGCCTACCCTCGCCTCTCTCTCTCTCTCTCTCTCTCTCTCTCTCTCTCTCTCTCTCTCTCTCTCTCTCTCTCTCTCTCTCTCTCTCTCTCTCTCTCTCTCTCTCTCTCTCTCCCTCTCTCTCTCTCCCTCTCTCTCTCTCCCTCTCTCTCTCTCTCTCTCTCTCTCTCTCTCTCTCTCTCTCTCTCTCTCTCTCTCTCTCTCTCTCTCTCTCTCTCTCTCTCTCACTCTCTAATGGGTACGCACCTATTACCTACCTTGTCATCCTTTTCTCTATTTTCTCTCACAGCACCCACAGGTGCAACCTGGCACCTGTGGGTGCTGTTACAACACCGGACCACGGTCACCACCGCCACCCACAGGTGCTGCTACAACAGCACCCCAGTACTGCCGCCCACAGGTGCTGGGTTGTCCCTCACTCCCAACAGGGCGACCAGGGGGGGCCACGTCCCCGGGACTCACAACAGACGCCAGGAAGACTCATATAATCATGGCCAGCTACGGGCAAGAAATAAAGCGAGAAAGACAAGCCAGTACCACTCTACACCTGGCTATTACACCAACCTAACACCACGTAGGTGAGTGTCCTGAGAGGTGTTCCTTGTGCGACACCCACCAGCGCCCACACTCACGAACCCCACACCCACGGCCGCCCACACTCACGAGCAGTAGCCCGCCCACACGCCCACACAGTCAGAGAGCAACTAGCAAGGCACCACCCACACAAGTGAGGCGCCTCCCTGTACCTACGACGTTGTGCGTACGTCTGTAAAATCTTGTGCCCTTAACTTGTGTTTATTCCTGAGGCGTGTGTGGCATAGGCGAGTGTGGTGTGGTGTGTGGTGGGTGGTGGGTGTGGTGGGAGGTGGTGGGTGTGGTGTGGTGTGTGGTGGGTGGTGGGTGTGGTGGGAGGTGGTGGGTGTGGTGTGGTGTGTGGTGGGTGGTGGGTGTGGTGGGAGGTGGTGGGTGTGGTGGTGGGTGTGGTGTGGTGGGTGGTGGGTGGTGGGTGTGGTGGGTGTGGTGGGAGGTGGTGGGTGTGGTGGTGGGTGTGGTGTGGTGGGTGGTGGGTGGTGGGTGTGGTGGATGGTGGAGGTGAGGGGGGCGGGGGTCAGGAAGAGGGGTTTCACGTGCAAGGACACACACACACACACACACACACACACACACACACACACACACACACACACACACACACACACACACACACACACACACACACACACACACACACGAAACGACATCGCAAGCAAGGCAAAGATTCAGCCTAAATTGCTGCATAGCCGCATCAGGAGAAAAACAACAGTAAAGGAACAGGTTATGAAATTAAGGATAGGGGCAGAAGGATTCACTACAAACGACAAGGAAGTGTGTGAGGAACTGAATAAGAAATTCCAAGAGGTCTTCACCTTAGAGCAAGGAGAAATCCCAGAGATAAGAGAGGGAATAGCTAACCAGGAACCACTGGAAGAGTATGAGATTACCAGCGGGGAAGTAAGGAAGTGTTTACTAGAGTTGGATGTGACAAAGGCTATAGGCCCAGATGGAATCTCCCCTTGGATACTAAAGGAAGGAGCAGAAGAACTGTGCCTACCACTCTCCATAGTGTACAACAAATCACTGGCAACAGGGGAACTGCCAGAAATTTGGAAAGCAGCCAACGTAGTCCCGATATACAAGAAAGGGAATAGACAGGAGGCACTGAATTGCAGGCCAGTGTCCCTAACCTGCATACCATGCAAGCTGATGGAGAAGATTGTGCGAAGAAAGCTAGTGAGCACCTGGAGCGAAAGAACTTTGTAACACAGCATCAACATGGATTCAGGGATGGCAGGTCCTGCCTCACAGGGTTACTTGAATTCTATGACCAGGCAACAAAAATAAGGCAAGAAAGAGAAGGGTGGGCAGACTGCATATTTTTGGATTGTCAGAAAGCCTTTGATACAGTGCCACACAAGAGGCTAGTGAATAAGCTGGAGATGCAGGCTGGAGTGAAAGGGAAGGTACTCCGTTGGATACAGGAGTACCTAAGCAACAGGAGACAACGAGTCAGTGTGAGGGGTGAGGTCTCAGATTGGCGAGACGTTACGAGTGGAGTCCCGCAGGGGTCAGTCCTTGGACCTATACTGTTTCTGATATATGTGAATGATTTCCCAGAGGGTATAGAATCGTTTCTCTCAATGTTTGCCGATGATGCAAAAATTATGAGGATTGAAACTGAGGACGATAGTAAGATGCTACAAGATGACCTAGACAGACTGAGTGAATGGTCCAACAAATGGCTATTGAAGTTCAACCCGAGTAAATGCAAAGTAATGAAACTAGGCAGTGGAAACAGGAGGCCAGACACAGGATACAGAATAGGAGATGAAGTACTTAATGAAACGGACAGAGAGAAAGATCTAGGAGTTGATATCACACCAAACCTGTCTCCTGAAGCCGACATAAAAAGAATAACGTCTGCGGCATATGCGAGGCTGGCTAACATCAGAACAGCGTTCAGGAACCTGTGTAAGGAATCATTCAGAATCTTGTACACCACATACGTAAGACCAATCCTGGAGTATGCGGCCCCAGCATGGAGCCCGTATCTTGTCAAGCACAAGACGAAGCTGGAAAAAGTCCAAAGGTATGCCACTAGACTAGTCCCAGAACTAAGAGGCATGAGCTACGAGGAAAGGCTGCGGGAAATGCACCTTACGACACTGGAAGACAGAAGAGTAAGGGGAGACATGATCACAACCTACAAAATCCTCAGAGGAATCGACCGGGTAAACAAGGATAAACTATTCAACACTGGTGGGACGCGAACAAGGGGACACAGGTGGAAGCTGAGTACCCACATTAGCCACAGAGACGTTAGAAGGAACTTTTTCAGTGTCAGAGTAGTTAACGGATGGAATGCATTAGGCAGTGATGTAGTGGAGGCTGACTCCATACACAGTTTTAATTGTAGATATGATAGATCCCAATAGGCTCAGGAATCTGTACACCAGTTGAGAGGTTGAGATGCGGGACCAAAGAGCCAAAGCTCAACCCCAGCAAGCACAAATAGGTGAGTACAAATAGATGAGTATACACACACACACACACCCACACACACCCACACACACACACACACACACACACCACACACACACACACACACACACACACACACACACACACACACACACACACACACACACACACACACACACACACACACACACACACACACACACACAACGCGGAACTTCAGAGTTGTCTCAGGGGAGCCACAGGTATGTGAAGGAAATTACGCCCTTGTACTCACCTAAATCTTCTTATAGGGATGAGCTCCGGCTCCTGACCCCCCGCCTTGCCAACTATCGGATGCCTCACCTCGACCCTCCAACTACTTTTCCTATTTTCAAACTATTTATTGGGTTAGCTTGAACTATCTTTCCCCCCAGAACTATCTTTATTTGGCCCAGGAGGCCTGGTCGACGACCGGGCCGTGGGGACGCTAAGCCCCGGAAGCACCTCAAGGTAAAGGTAACCCCCTCCCTCACCTCAGGAGGCTTCCCTTGCAGTATTAGTAAGACTTGAGGGAGTCTTCAGGGTAGCACCTCACCTCTGTCGTTCTCAGTAAACGAGTCCTCCATTATCCCGCCCATTGTTACTTGCTCCTTGACTCTTGTTCTTCTGTGGAAACTGAAGCAATTTGGGCTGGGCCTTTGCTTCAACTGCCATGTCATTTCCATATTGCTTTTCTGCGTCCGTTCTAAGTTCGAGGTGCTCATTCTTGGCTCTCTGGCACCCCTCTCTGCTCTCTGGCACCCCTCTATGCTCTCTGGCACCCCCTCTATGCTCTCTGGCACCCCTCTATGCTCTCTGGCACCTCTCTCTGCTCTCTGGCACCCCTCTATGCTCTCTAGCACCTTTCTCTGCTCTCTGGCACCCCTCTCTGCTCTCTGGCACCCCTCACTGCTCTCTGGCACCCCTCTCTGCTCTCTGGCACCTCTCTATGCTCTCTGGCACCCCTCTCTGCTCTCTGGTACCCCTCTCTGCTCTCTGGCACCCCCTCTATGCTCTCTGGCACCCCTCTCTGCTCTCTGGCACCCCTCTCTGCTCTCTGGCACCCCCTCTATGCTCTCTGGCACCTCTCTCTGCTCTCTGGCACCCCTCTCTGCTCTCTGGCACCCCTCACTGCTCTCTGGCACCCCTCTCTGCTCTCTGGCACCTCTCTCTGCTCTCTGGCACCCCTCTCTGCTCTCTGGCACCCCTCTCTGCTCTCTGGCACCCCCTCTATGCTCTCTGGCACCCCTCTCTGCTCTCTGGCACCCCTCTCTGCTCTCTGGCACCCCTCTCTGCTCTCTGGCACCCCTCTCTGCTCTCTGGCACCCCTCTCTGCTCTCTGGCACCCCTCTCTGCTGTCTGGCATCCCTCTCTGCTCTCTGGCACCCGTCTCTGCTCTCTGGCACCCCCCCTCTCTGCTCTCTGCTCTTCATTTGTTCTAGTAGTTTTGCTATGCCTCTATGTTTACACGTCTTGCTTCCATACATCCTTGGTTAAACCATGAGTTAGTTTTATGCCTGGCACAGTCAGTCTGTGTCTGTGCGTTCGTGTTCTTGCGACGACAGGTCTAGTTCTTCTCATCTCAGGCGATTCCGGCATGAGCCTCGTTGCAAACCTCTTAACATTTTGTAGTTTTCATGTGTGTGTGTTTTTAGATGAGGTTCCACGACGGAGCGACACTAACTGGAATCGCGTCGGCGATGTTCAGCGATTTAAAAGCTGCATTATTTAGGTTCCCGAGTGATATTGTGAATAATATTTTTTGCAGTCTTATTCCTGTTTGTCTTCGGAGTTAGGCTTGGTGCTATGTCAACTCCCAGGTCTTTTTCTCTGGCCATTACAGGAAGGAATTTTCCTTTTCATTGTGTACTGTTCTTCTGGTGTCATGGGGGAGTGGGTAGGGTGAGGGAGGGAGGGGGGTGGAGGGAGTCTCCAGAGTAATAGTACACCTCCCACAGTCGTTCTCCCACCCAGCCTGGATGTAACGAATTGTCAGGATAAATCTCTCGTCTCGTCGTGCTCTGGTAATCATCCTCCTCCCTCAATCCCTAAATGCACTACCACACCTCCACACTTCCCTCTTACCACCTCTTCAATCCCACAACTCCCTCTTAACCCCCCCCCCTCACTCCCCCCCCCCATTACCACCCCCTCACCCCCACCCCTCCCTCCTACCAGCCCCCACAGAAGAGCGAGAACTCTGTCTACTGTAAATCTCGAGGAAAGATCAAGTTAATTTAACTATACATCACGGGAGGCGTCGGGGCGCCGGTAGCGGTCTCTGGGGGAAACTGAAGTGTTATTCGATGTACAGCTCTTAACGTGCGCTCTGTAACACCACCATTGTAACGTATCGGAAATTGGAGAAGGAAAAGAAGAAAACTCATCGGGTGAGGGAAGGTAGAGAGGTGGAAGGGAGGAGGGAGGAAGAGTGGTCACCAGAAAGGGAAAGTTTAGAATGAGAGAAAATGGGAAGGGAAGGAAAGTGCTGAGGGAGAGGTAGAAAGTGTTGCCACCATCCATTCAAGTGTTATTTATAAGACAAGGAATGGAACTTGTCTGTACCGCAATATTAACTGACGTTATCACGTAACTGTAAGCATGTAAATCATATAGTCAAGGATCTTTCTGTCATAATCCAGAGTGCAAGTACCATCCAGAGTGCTCTCCACTCTAGCTTTCACTATCCAATATCTAGGGGTCATATAATTAGATATTTATAGTTAGATATTCACTCTTATGGGGTATCAGAATTCAACTGTTTCACGTGATGTTCAAATGTCAACATTAATGGACAGAATTTGAGTGTCCACACAAGAAATTGAGAGCGAGCTACGGCTGACTGACCCTGAAAATCACACAACACTTAAATTGGAAGACACCAAATATACGTCAACCTGACACTCTCACTCACCAAAGTCTCTGAGTACAAGGCGGTTAGCAAGGAGGCTGACCAACAGAGTGCCCACAGGTCTGGGACAGGTCAGCAGAGCGGACAGCACGCTGGACTTGTGATCCTGTGGTCCCTGGTTCGATCCCGGGCGCCGGCGAGAAACAATGGGCAGAGTTTCTTTCATCCTATGCCCCTGTTACCTAGCAGTAAATAGGTGCCTGGGTGTTAGTCAGCTGTCACGGGCTGCTTCCTGAGGGTGAAGGATCGGGCCGCGGGGACACTAAAGCCCCGAAATCATCTCAAGATAACCTAGTGAGGGTCTTCTTTCCCTGTCTGTATTTATGTATATCTCTGTTCTGAATTTCAAATGTACAGTTCCACGGGTATTAAAGGGGGAACCGAGAGCTAAACTCTGCCTACCAGAAGATAGTCTCTGGCTATCTTCCTACCACACCTAGACAGCGGCTTGTTTGACGGAACACAGCTATACGTCTGCAATTATCAGCCGTATACCTGACCTCTCTTCCACCCGTGATAATTAACACTCGAAAGATGTGACTATGAAAATGCTCTGTGCCGACAGCCTGGCGCCGCCAATATCCTGTGTGACATAGGGGTCGACCCCATCCGCCCTATGACACTCACCATACAATCACAATTTATTATTAAAAGTTGTGTGAGTCTAACTAACTGTCTGGTCCCCAAGCTCAGACAAATTAAGACATTCTCAGACATTATCTCAGGTGTGTGAATGGGGGGGGGGAAGGTTTGGGTTATAGAATTACAACGATGTTTTGCATCTTTGACAAAGAAATAAGAATCAGTAGATTTCAACGTGAAAAGTGAGTAAGGACCATTAAGAGGACGATGTAAAAACACCTGTAAATCTCTGGCCATTGTTCTGGTCTTGACCAGCAGCCGTTGAGTGCCTGCCTCGAGTTATTGGCTGCCGGTGAAGCTGAAGCTGTTGAAGCAGCAGCAGCAGCAGCAGCAGCAGCAGCAGCAGCAGCAGCAGCAGCAGCAGCAGCAGCAGCAGCAGTAGCAGCAACACCAACCTCATACAATAAACTTGTATATGCGCAGTCACCATCTTTATTATTCCACTAATTTCCTGGTCGCTCTCAAAATTAAAATCTTTGTTTATATAGAGATTCGGTTGGTGAGGTTTGGAAGCAATTCTGACTTGTCTCGTCTCTAAATTACACATATCTAGGCGGGACCTGACTCCGGAGAGGACCTGACTTCATAGGGAACCCGGCTCCAGATGGGGGGATCCGGCTCCGGATGGGGGGACCCGGCTCCGGATGGGGGCGACCCGGCTCCGGATGGGGGCGACCCGGCTCCGGATGGGGGGACCCGGCTCCGGATGGGGGCGACCCGGCTCCGGATGGGGGGACCCGGCTCCGGATGGGGGGACCCGGCTCCGGATGGTGGGACCCGGCTCCGGATGGTGGGACCCGGCTCCGGATGGGGGCGACGCGGCTCCGGATGGGGAGACCCGGCTCCGGATGGGGGCGACCCGGCTCCGGATGGGGGGACCCGGCTCCGGATGGGGGTACCCGGCTCCGGATGGGGGTACCCGGCTCCGGATGGGGAGACCCGGCTCCGGATGGGGGGACCCGGCTCCAGATGGGGGTACCCGGCTCCGGATGGGGAGACCCGGCTCCGGATGGGGGGACCCGGCTCCGGATGGGGGCGACCTGGCTCCGGATGGGGGGACCCGGCTCCGGATGGGGGGACCCGGCTCCGGATGGGGGCGACCCGGCTCCGGATGGGGGGACCCGGCTCCGGATGGGGGGACCCGGCTCCGGAGGGGAGGCATTAAGCACTCTCGCTATTAAATATGTCTCCAGAATATTCTTTAAAATCTCTTCAACCTTTTTTACGACGACATAAACTATCACTCTCTCCAAGTGCGGAAATTTACATTAATGCGCCAGTGAAAGTAGGAGTTGACGGAAAGTTGAGAGGAATTGTGGGGAAAGTTGAGGGGAAGTAAGGTAGAGGGCGGGGGATCATTATTACAGGTGTGGAGGTCCACTCCTAAGTTAGTGTCCCCTCACATGTTCCATACTGCTTTATGCTCCATTCTCCCACTTGACAAAATATTATCCCGTGTGAATATACACCCAAAGTATTAGATTAAATGTACATTGTTACAAGCAGGGTAGTGAACAGGTGTTTGTCTGTGGTGTAATCTAGTGGTGTTTGTGGTGGGTCTGTGTTTACGTGTACTACAAGTGCATGAATATGACGTGTGTATTGTGCACTTGTATATAACTTTAATTGTGTGAAGGTAAGATGAGTGTGTGTGTGTTAAGAGCAATGGTGCTGGTTGTGAGGCACGATAATTAACAAACGTATAGTGTTCTGCTTTAATATAATTAAAGTGGTGTTGTGAGGTACGATAATCAACGCGAATTCTGTTATGAGGTACGATAATCAACGTGTATTATATTGGTGTTTTTGTCAGTAGTAATTATTTAGGCAAAAGTACAATATTATAGACTCTGGTTCAAGTATGCTACTGTTTATGTCTTGTATAATTACTAGTGTGTTGATGTATTTATCTGAATCTAAATGATGCGCTCTACAATATTTAATGATCTAAAGCTACCAACAATTTGGAACTTTTTATGTGAATCACATGAGTTTTGGGAACACTGACATACACACGTAGTGAACATGTTGAGAACTTTAGCCAGTGGTAGGTGGCAGCAGCCCGTTCTGGTGGTACAGTAATTAGGCAGACACCAATTCCCCCCCCCCCCCCCTCTCACATCACCTGGATAGTTATCTAGATACTTGTGATGGTATGAAAGCATAATACGGTTTCAATAATAGTCTACTGTAAAGTGGCATGGAAACCGTTGTAGTAAATTGAGAATATTCTCAAGTTATAACTTTATTGTATTATAGACCTATGGTCTGGATTTCTTTGATACGCCATCAGCATGTTCTTTAATGCGAAATTCTAGGGGGGATACTTTAATAGTTTTCAAATTGTATATTTCATACTGAGAAAAATACACTGTTCTAACCTAACATACTTCTAATAAGGAGTAGATAATAACATTAATTACACTGCAGTTTTGAAGTGTAATGTACCCCAATGTTTTGAAGTGTAATAAAGTGTTTGTACCCAAGGGTACAAACCCCCCTGAGACATGTTGTTGACACCGGTGGTGTAAGGCTGTACTGAGCCAGTGGTGGGGCGCAGCGTCTTCCACTGATGCCGTGAGCTGAGGACGCTGCCCCCCACCAGAGCGTCCGTGGAAGACGCTGCCCCCCACCAGAGCGTCCGTGGAAGACGCTGCCCCCCACCAGAGCGTCCGTGGAAGACGCTGCCCCCCACCAGAGCGTCCGTGGAAGACGCTGCCCCCCACCAGAGCGTCCGAAAAGGACGCTGCCTCCTGCAGTACAACATATTTTCCCTTAACCTTCCAGGGATAAATATTAGGATGGACGAGGAGGGAGAAGGATGAGGTGAGGGAGCTGAAAAGATGAACGTATCCCACACGGTGAAGTTATAATCCCTGGCCCTTAATGAACTGGCCAGAACTGACGAGGTGTTCAGGGTCTCGCGACCTGTCCTACTGAATAGTCTCTTGTTCACGTGTCCTTCATTTACTTACCTAACCTTCCCCTAATTTCCTAACAGTGCTAGCCTATTAGTGTCTATGGGGAAGTGAGGTGCAGCGCTCTATGCCCCCGCCTGCTAGCCTTCTTGTAACTCATAACTCTAACCCGTTATGTTATAATTTATCTGTTAGGACGTTGGAATTTTTTGTCGAATCTGGCCTTAAAGTAGTTGATGGGGTATGTTGACCAGACCACACACTAGAAGGTGAAGGGACGACGACGTTTCGGTCCGTCCTGGACCATTCTCAAGACGATTGTGACAATCGACTTGGCAATGGTTCAGGACAGATCGAAACGTCGTCGTCCCTTCACTTTCAAGTGTGTGGTTTGGTCAACATATTTAGCCACGTTATTGTGACTCCTCGTCAGCTAGTGGATGGGGAGGGGTGGCTTCCACAGCTTCTTACAGTACATTCCACTTCTTGATCACCCGAAGAAGGCTACGAGTATTTCCTTACGTTTCTTCGACTCATTTGCACTTGCAACTTCCACTTGTGTTTTCTAATCCTACTTTTTATCACTTTAAAGAGGCTGTCCTTGTCAACTTTGTTCATTCTTCTCAGTATCTTGTATGCCGTGATCATATCTCCTTTGTTTCTTCTGTCCTCTAGGGTTCTAAGGTGTAGCTCCCTTGACCTCTTCTCACAGCTTAATCCTTTTAGCTCTGACACTTATTTTGTTGCTAACTTCTGTGCAATTTCAATTTGGGTTTGTATGCTTCAGGCGGATGAGATTCCATGCCGGTGATGCCTATTTCAGTCTTGGTCTAACAAAGGCTTTGTAGTTTACCTTGAAAGAGTCCCGATTTAGGGTTTTAAACAATGTTGTAACGTTTGTCAGAGTCCCATATGCTGCCGATGTCACCCTGACTGTGTGTGCCAGTACTCACCTAATTGTACTCAACTAGTTGTGCTTACGGGGGTTGGGCTTCGGCTCTTTGGTCCCGCCTCTCAACCGTCAATCAACTGGTGTACAGACTCTTGAGCCTACTGGGCTCTATCATATCTACATTTGAAACTGTGTATGGAGTCAGCCTCCACCACATACACAGACACACATGTGTATGGAGTCAGCCTCCACCACATACACAGACACACGTGTGTGTGCCTGTGTGTGTCATTTGTTTACTGTAACTTACTGCAGTACTCCTCGGTTTTTATGTTCTTCGTTAGCTTTGAATAGTCCGCAAATATTGACATGTACGAGCTCTCTCCCTCAGGAAGGTCATTCACAAATTAGGAGCAGTAATGGTCTTAAAACTGACTGCGACTTTGTTTTGTGTCCTTAATTACTCCTTTATTTACTTGTGTTTTCCCCAGTTATTGCAGCCTGCTTCTCCATCTTGTTCACCAGTCTTCCGTGAGGAACAGTGACAACCCGCCAAACACACACCGAAACTACGACGTTGGTACAACGTTCGAACAAGTTTTAACACCTAAGCAGTTATAACAACCAATATAGCAAGTTGTAACAACGTTCTAATAGGTCATAAACACGTTAAGCCAAGATGTAATAACTTTATTACAGGTTGTAACAAGCGGAAAATAGAGACAGTTTCGGTTTGTGTTTCCAGGGAAATGCTTTTTGGCACTCTAGGATAATAGTCTGCCCAGCCTTCTGTTTCCTGTCTTTTTATAGTAAGCTTGTCATAGAACTATCAAATTCTAAATTCCCTTTTCCCAAAATATAAATTCACACTGATTATGTTTGCCAGCATTTTAAACATAATACTTGTCAATAACATTGGTCTGTAGTTTAGTGCCTTCTGTGTCTTCTTTTTTCCTGGAATAGCGTGACTTTGTATTTTCCAGAATCCTGGAAAAACTCTAACCTGGAATGTTTTGAAGTTCCTCTGCAGCCTCCTTCAGCAACCAGGATGATATTAAATATACCTGGTTGATGAGGTTCTGGGAGTTCTTCTACTCCCCAAGCCCGGCCCGAGGCCAGGCATGATGTGTGAGAGTTTGGTCCACCAGGCTGTTGCTTGGAGCGGCCCGCAGGCCCACTACAGCCCGGTTGGTGGTTATATTTATTTTGTAATTTAGTTTCTCCAGTGACAATTACTGGAGTTTATTAGCTTTACTTCTTCTACAGTGACTGCTGTCATCTGGACATCACTCATCTTACCACCCTGGTCTTCACGCTGGTTCTCAACCACTTGGGCTGGACGGTAGAGCAACGGTTTCGATTAATGCAGGTCGGCGTTCAATCCCCGACCGTCCAAGTGGAAGGGCACCACTTCTTCCCCCAGTCCCATCCCAAATCCTTATCCCGATTCATTCCCAGTACTATATAGTCGTAATGGCTTGGCGCTTCTCCTGATAGTTCGCTCCCCCCCTTCCACGCAGGTTCTTGTGTAAACACCTCTTGAAACCCCAAGTTATGTGAGGAACTCTTAGTAATTTATCGTGAGAATTCACCCCTTTCTTGGCTCTTGTCGCAACATAGATTTAAAATTGCCTCTCGGCTGCCTTCCTGATTCGGGTGTACTAGTTTCTAGCTTTTCATAGTGCCACTATTATCTACTGTTCCAAGTTCACTGTACTCTTTCTTTGCTGGTTTTTGTATTAGCATCCTTGCAGTACATTCTGAAAAAAGGGATTTCTGTGTTTTTCTCCTCCACGTCATCATTGAAGGGGATGAATATTTCCGGGTGATGAATTCCATCGTCTCATCTGTAGTCTTCTCTTCCAGTTCTCTCTCACACTGGACTTCTCCGCCTTGTCGGTGGAGGCGGAAACAAATAGGCAAAATGTTTCTTTTACCCTGACGCCCCTGTTACCTAGCAGTAAATAGCTACCTGGGAATTAGACAGCTGCTATGGGCTGCTTCCTGGGGGGAGGGGGGCTGTAACAAATAGGAGGCCTGGTCGAGGGCCGGGCCGCGGGGACGCTAAGCCCCGAAATCATTTCTCAAGATAACCTCAAGAAGATCTCAAGATAGTCCGTCACCCACCAGTAGTCTCCGTGGCTATAATCTCTCACTTTTCTGGACGTGTTTCTTGGTCTAACCAACTCCGTTATCTCCGCTCTGTACTCTGCAGCGCTCGCCACCCTACTAAGGGTATCCCTCTAGTTCTTACATCCGCTTCATTCTTGGTAAACACCCGGAGTGGCGTTGCAGGTATAGGGCCTCTTCCTCAACTATTGCTGGTTCTTGAACCAACCCGTCCTCTTAAAAATAACGTCGCTTTTGGCTGGTATGCGCGCTATGGCCAAAAGTGGACGTAATTTGAAATGAAATCGGCTCATGAAAGTGACGTACTGTCCCGTTTTCTGTTTGAGTCGTCCGGCTTACTCGAAAAGGTTAGGAGAGGAAACTTTCAATTAACGTTTTTCATAACGTTTTGAAACTTTATGAGAATTTCCTGCCCACCTAACCTACCAGAGGACTCTTAACTTACTGTTGTTGAAAAAAAACTCAAATTTATTTTCATTTTTTTTTAATTTTCAAATTACGTCCACTTTCGGCCATACGGGCAAACGGCCAAAGCGACGTTATTTTTAAGAGGACAGGTTGCAAGGTGTTGCTTTAAGAAGAGCTTGACCGCTGTGTCTACCAGCTTTGTTCTCCATGTCATCATCATGGGAACCAGTCGGCCGAGCGGACAGCACACTGGACTTGTGATCGTGTGGTCCCGGGTTCGATCCCAGGCGCCGGCGAGAAACAATGGGCAGAGTTTCTTTCACCCTATGCCCCTGTTACCTAGCAGTAAAATTGGTACCTGGGTGTTAGTCAGCTGTCACGGGCTGCTTCCTGGGGGTGGAGGCCTGGTCGAGGACCGGGCCGCGGGGACACTAAAGCCACGAAATCATCTCAAGATAACCTCAAGAAGATCATCCACATGCGGGGGTTATTATTTATCCAGTCTAATTTATCCATATGATTAAAACCCCCAAGCATTCAAATGTTAACACACTTTTTCCATGCCATTGTGGCTGCTTTTCCCCCCATTACCTTTAGTGAGGTGCTGCGACATTCCACTGTCTGGTGGGGGATTGTTGACCCACATTCCACTGTCTGGTGGGGGATTGTTGACCACATTCCACTGTCTGGTGGAGGATTGTTGACCACATTCCACTGTCTGGTGGAGGATTGTAGACCCACATTCCACTGTCTGGTGGGGGATTGTTGACCACATTCCACTGTCTGGTGGAGGATTGTTGACCACATTCCACTGTCTGGTGGAGGATTGTAGACCCACATTCCACTGTCTGGTGGGGGATTGTTGACCACATTCCACTGTCAGGTGGGGGATTGTAAACCACCACTACCACAATCTTCACGACGCTGTCTCTCACTACCATGTACCCCTGCTGGTCGTACTTCCCCAAGCTGTCGTCTGGTAGCAGTGTGGCTTCACAACCTCCACCCCCCGCTTCATCCTCGCTTCCCCTACTACTTCCTAGTAGTAGTTACTTCCTTCCAAGTAACTGCAGCCTTCCTAGTAGTTTGGGATGACTGCAGGCTTCTAAGATGCAGTTGTTCTTCTTCCGCCAACCTTTCCTTTGTCTTTCCCTTACTGGCCCATCACCTGGCGCCTTCTCCTGATATTGTATAAGGAGAGGAAGGAGACTATCTCTAGAAGGCCTAAAACCGCTGCTGATATCTCCCTGCCACAGCCGCTGACGCCTCACCCCGCCACAGACCGCGCCACAGACCGTGCCACAGACCGCGCCACAGACCGTGCCACAGACCGCGCCACAGACCGTGCCACAGCCGCTGACACGAGGGAAGCAGCCCAGTAGCCTCATCAACCACCGGACACAACACGGGCACAACGCTAACAATCACATTTCCAATTTACCACAAATCTGTTTCACACCGAGAAAGTGATTTGCAACTCAAGCGATATATCGACACTCCTGATGTGGGGGATGTGTTGTTCAGAGGGCCTCCTCCTCCTGTTGTCCAGAGGGCCTCCTCCTCCTCCTGTTGTCCAGAGGGCCCCCTCCTACTCCTGTTGTCCAGAGGGCCTCCTCCTACTCCTGTTGTCCAGAGGGCCTCCTCCCACTGTTGTCCAGAGGGCCTCCTCCTACTCCTCTTGTCCAGAGAGCCTCCTCCTACTCCTGTTGTCCAGAGGGCCTCCTCCTCCTACTGGCCTCCTACTCCTACTGTTGTCCAGAGGGCCTCCTCCTACTCCTACTGTTGTCCAGAGGACCTCCTCCTACTCCTACTGTTGTCCAGAGGGGCCTCCTCCTACTCCTACTGTTGTCCAGAGGGGCCTCCTCCTACTCCTACTGTTATCCAGAGGGCCTCCTACTTCTACTGTTGTCCAGAGGGGCCTTCTCCTACTCCTCTTGTCCAGAGAGCCTCCTCCTACTCCTGTTGTCCAGAGGGCCTCCTCCTCCTACTGTTGTCCAGAAGGCCTCCTCCTCCTACTGTTGTCCAGAGGGCCTCCTCCTCCTACTGTTGTCCAGAGGGCCTTCTCCTCCTACTGTTGTCCAGAGGGCCTCTTCCTCCTACTGTTGTCCAGAGGGGCCTCCTCCTACTCCTACTGTTGTCCAGAGGGCCTCCTCCTACTCCTACTGTTGTCCAGAGGGGCCTCCTCCTACTCCTACTGTTGTCCAGAGGGCCTCCTCCTACTCCTACTGTTGTCCAGAGGGGCCTCCTCCTACTCCTACTGTTGTCCAGGCACGGGAATATCTAACGAAGCGTGACGGAAGGCCGGGAACACATTAAAGACAGAGAACACAGCTACGGAACACAACAGGGGCCGGGGAAGAGGCAGATACCGGACGAGCATCGTAACGACCTCATTGAGGGAGGTTGTGGCCCTGATCCCATTAGGAGCAGCTCAGTGGCACCCGGGGGAGCGGCGAATCCAATCCTGTCCAACATGGTTCAGAGTCCTTGCCACACACGGGCTTCGTGACACCTTGTCTAGGGGGGGGGGAGGCGGAGGGGGGGGGAGGAAAGCGGGGGAGGAAGGTGAAGAAGGGGGAGGGGAAGAAGGGGGAGGGGAAGGGACTCAGAGACAATATGAGAGAGACATTTTTTGGGGGGCGCTAGAAGCGTCTTGAGCGACATTTGGAGCGCTACCAATTCGTTCTCCTTATATTTGTAGTTTCCGGCGGGGGCTGAGAGGTCGGCGGCCCCGTCGGCGGCCCCATCGGCAGCCCCGGCGGCGGCCCCGGCGGCGGCCCCGTCGGCGGCCTCGTCGGCGGCCCCGTCGGCGCCCCCAGGCCTGACCCAGGGGCGTATCTTACCAACCTCTGATACACACAACAAAATTCATGTTTTCAGGCGAGATGTGAAAGTTTGAAGTTTAATGACCACAGGAGACGAGTGGTGTGTTGTTAATGACCCCAGGAGACCAGTGGTGTGTTGTTAATGACCCCAGGAGACCAGTGGGTCTGTTGTTAATGACCCCAGGAGACCAGTGGATCTGTCATTAATGACCCCAGGAGACCAGTGGGTTTGTCATTAATGACCCCAGGAGACCAGTGGATCTGTCGTTAATTATCCCAGGAGACCAGTGGGTCTGTCATTAATGACCCCAGGAGACCAGTGGGTCTGTCGTTAATAAACAACTTTTGACGTCTAGTGAAGGCGTTGTATTAATACAGCAGACAGATAATTAACTTGGTTAATACAACAAGGAGATTACTTCGATCATGTAAACAAAGATTAATTTATCCTTTGAGTTAGAATGACATTTCCAGTTTCCCTTCTTAACGGGTGTCAAACGAGAGGGGACTAGGCTGTGTGGTCCAGGAGGACGCCAGGGCGAGTTTACCGCAGGTGAATGAAATACAAAATCAGTTTCGTATTCTTGTGGCCAATACAAGAGTTTCACAAACAGCTCTTAACGCCATTGGGGAGGAGGGCAGTGCCCCCGAGGAAAGGGCGGGTAGCAGTGCCCCGAGGGAAGGGCGGGCAGCAGTGCCCCGAGGGAAGGGCGGGCAGCAGTGCCCCGAGGGAAGAGCGGGCAGCAGTGCCCCGAGGGAAGGGCGGGCAGCAGTGCCCCGAGGGAAGAGCGGGCAGCAGTGCCCCGAGGGAAGGGCGGGCAGCAGTGCCCCGAGGAAACACAGGAGTGTTAGGATAGAATAGCGCGGTACAGGATAGGCAAGGGAGGGAGGGAGGGAGGGACGTGAATTTCCTATGTGTAATGCGGAAAGGGAGAAAGAGAATTAGGATGAGGGAGGAAGAGAAATAGAAGGAGGAAGGCAGTGGGTTGAGAAGGAAGGGGGAACGTTCTCATCCTTCACACGACAAGACACATTCCCCCCCAACCCCCCAATGCTGCTGCTGTTCTTCCCAACGACTCGCTTTAACGACCATTCCAATTCCAATTCATACTCCCAATCACATTCATATCCATGACGGCAGCTCATACCCATCAGCGCTCTCACTTGTTCTCATTCTTATTCCAGGAGGCGGAGGAGGGGGCAAAGGCGTGCTGGGGACCCACCTGGAAAATATATGTAGATACGCAGGGGGATGCGAGCAGCCAGCCCCAGCAGGTCGACTGTAGCTCAGATCGTCTCCCGGTGTCTGTCTTCTGGCCCTCCTCGTCTCTAACTTTAGCTTTCTGGCCTTATCCAAGTTTCTGTCCCTTACTTAATAGTGTTTATGGTCCGACACCCGTGTTTATTGTCCGGTATTAGGAAACAGGTGAGGACCTTATGACTGTTACCTGTGACCTGAAGTCAACTGTCTCTTACACGTGTGTTTAGCTTCTAGCTTCCACTTATATCCTACTGCCCTGTGTTTCTCAATGGTGTTCTTGTGTGTGATCATATCTCCCCCTGTTTCTTTTGTCCTCCAGGGTGAGAGTGTCTCTCATCCAGGGTGAGAGAGTCTCTCATCCAGGGTGAGAGAGAGACTCATCCAAGGTGAGAGAGACACATTCCTCCAGGGTAAGAGACACTCTCATCCAGGGTGAGAGAGACACACTCCTCCAGGGTGAGACATACTCATCCAGGGTGAGAGAGATTTACTCCTCCAGGGTGAAAGAGACTCTCCTTCAGGGTAAGAGAGAGACTCCCCTGAACCTGTCCTCCAACTTATTTCTTATAAGTCAGGAACTGTTGTTATAAACCTTTACCCCTTTACTAGTTTAGTTCCACGCCAGAGAACAGCTCACCCTGGGGGAGGGGCGGGTGGGCCGAGCCCTCACCGTGGGCGGGTGGGCCGAGCCCTCACCGTGGGCGGGTGGGCCGAGCCCTCACCGTGGGCGGGTGGGCCTCACCCTGGGCCGCAGACAGTGAGTGAAGACTCACCACCATCCGTCAGCTACTATCTCCCTACGCCTCCCCAGCCACAAGTAATTATACAATTCAATCAGTGCGGCTAACCACCACCAGCACCTCCAGACGCCTCATGCATCCTTTAACAAAGTAATTCAATCCCTCCTCAAGGAGGACCGTCTGGAGGTAAGGCCTTCAACACCACTAGTAATTCCTTCTAATTATCTACTCCCGATCCATAGTTATGTTAACGTTACGTTAATATCGTGCATTCTCAAAAATGTGAGATACGAAATAAAAAAGGAACTACAAGTGTCCCTTAGAATTTATAGAAAACAAAATTCTTCAGACCATTGCAACGAAATCGAATTAAAATCACACACATCTTTTATATGTTAAATCAACGATTTATAATACAATAAAGTTATAACTTTATCTTATATTTCTGTTTAGGACAAAGACTTCACTTTCCAGTTTACAAGTAGTCTATTAATTAAATCGTAATATGGTTTTTTGACCATCACAAATATCTAGATAACTCTCCAGGTGGTATGAAGAAGATAAGGGTTTGGTGTCTCGTTGTAATGTATTTACTCTGAGAACGGGCGGAAACACTTACTGTAAAAAATTCCTTTGATTTCGTGAAGAAAATGTCTGCATCAGAGTTTGATTTTTCCAACAGTAATGCTGTTGTACTGAGTATTCACTAATATTCAATAATTTTACTGTACATACAAATACCAAAAGTTGGAAACTTTATATTTGTACTGATAACGTTTGCTATTTTTGGTTCAGGATTCAATAGAAAACAGTTGAAATCTCTTTAGATTAGTCTGAGGAGTCTAGTCTGAAGACATATTGGAATGCCAAGACGCATATCAACACCCTTGTAGACGTCTCTCTGCCTACTGCTGGCGCACCGCGCCCTCCACCAGTCTTAACACCATTAGACCGGTACAACACCGGTCACCGCCCGTCCCCACCTCCCTGGCAGTTAGGGACCGGTTTAGTCGGCATCCCGAGATTGAACCTCTTAATTGGCCCTCAAATAGGTGCGACTGTCACCCCATTTAAATCCTTTAAGGCATTATGGCCCGTGAGTGAGAGGTTCCAGAAAAAAAATTCAGGGCGGCCGGAGTGAGGAGAGCAAGAGAATTGTGGGAGAGCCTCCGGCGCCGTCCGGATATCTGCCGCAATTTGGTAAATTTATTTCCAAACCGGACGCTGTGGCAGTGGAAAACATGGGGACAGGACTCAATATTCCGGCCGATTGTGTAGACTTGTATGTAACTAATGCACACGTAACTTCGTTTATTTTAAACGTTATTCACCCCACCGCCCGTGATGACATGACCCACGCCCACCCCACCGCCCGTGATGACATGACCCACGCCCACCCCACCGACCGTGATGACATGACCCACGCCCACCCCACCGCCCGTGATGACATGACCCACGCCCACCCCACCGCCCGTGACGCCATGACCCACGCCCACCCCACCGCCCGTGACGCCATGACCCACGCCCACCGCCCACCGCTGTAAACACCAGCTCAAGAGGATCAGTCTGCCGCAGACGAAGACCTGAGACTAAATGTCTGAGAGTTCGCCCACTGGCATAAGTACTCCGTGCCCGAGTGCTAGGGGGCCCGAAGCCTCAACAAAGACACGTCTATTGAATCTCAAGTGGTTCATCCAACTCGTCGAGCAGAAACATGAAGCCTCAGTGAGCGCCTAAGCCACAGAGACTACGTGAGGCTCATCACTAGACAATTATAAAGAGTGGAGTCGTGCGGGATTATTCGGATTCACCAATGACGACTTTCGACACACAAAGCTCGTTACCAGAGGATGCAGCTGGCTCAGAGCTTCCCCACTTGCCCGGACGTCAGTAATTTGCTGTGGGCCGAGGGGTGGAGGGTATCCCTCCAGGGAGGCTTCCTCCAGGGAGGCTTCCTCCAGGGAGGCTTCCTCCAGGGAGGCTTCCTCCAGGGAGGCTTCCTCCAGGGCGGCCCTCACACCTACCTACATATTCTTACAGTTTTCAATTGCCACACAGTCTCTGGGAAACTCCAAGACGCTTTTAGATACGACTATATACCATCAACACAATTTTGAACATCCTGGGAAGCCCTCAGTTCTCTCGTGGGCAGCCCTCAGACCTCTCGTGGGCAGCCCTCAGACCTCTCGTGGGCAGCCCTCAGACCTCTCGTGGGCAGCCCTCAGACCTCTCGTGGGCAGCCCTCAGACCTCTCGTGGGCAGCCCTCAGACCTCTCGTGGGCAGCCCTCAGACCTCTCGTGGGCAGCCCTCAGACCTCTCGTGGTACTCCATGGCCTGAGGGTCCACCACTCTGCCTGCTATTGAGGGCGGCCAATTAAGGAAGTGGATCCCGGTTAGTGAGCCGCGCAGCACCGCGCCCAACATCACTGCTGGAGCCTCCGGAGACCCGGGCCCCAGCTGCTGCCTGGCTCCTGTAGTGATGCTGTGTTGTGTGTGTGTGTGTTGCTGCGTGCTGGTGTGTGTGTGTGTTGTAGCGTGCTGGTGTGTGTGTGTGTTGCTGCGTGCTGGTGTGTGTGTGTGTTGTAGCTGCGTGCTGGCGTGTGTGTGTGTGTTGCTGCGTGCTGGTGTGTGTGTGTTGTAGCGTGCTGGTGTGTGTGTGTGTGTTGTAGCGTGCTGGTGTGTGTGTGTGTGTTGCTGCGTGCTGGCGTGTGTGTGTGTTGTAGCGTGCTGGTGTGTGTGTGTGTGTTGCTGCGTGCTGGTGTGTGTGTGTGTTGTAGCGTGCTGGTGTGTGTGTGTGTTGCTGCGTGCTGGTGTGTGTGTGTTGTAGTGTGCTGGCGTGTGTGTGTGTTGTAGCGTGCTGGTGTGTGTGTGTGTTGCTGCGTGCTGGTGTGTGTGTGTGTTGCTGCGTGCTGGTGTGTGTGTGTTGTAGTGTGCTGGCGTGTGTGTGTGTTGTAGCGTGCTGGTGTGTGTGTGTGTTGTAGCGTGCTGGTGTGTGTGTGTGTTGCTGCGTGCTGGTGTGTGTGTGTGTGTTGTAGCGTGCTGGTGTGCGTGTGTGTGTTGTAGCGTGCTGGTGTGTGTGTGTGTGTTGTAGCGTGCTGGTGTGTGTGTGTGTGTTGTAGCGTGCTGGTGTGTGTGTGTGTTGTAGCGTGCTGGTGTGTGTGTGTGTGTTGTAGCGTGCTGGTGTGTGTGTGTGTGTTGTAGCGTGCTGGTGTGCGTGTGTGTGTTGTAGCGTGCTGGTGTGTGTGTGTGTTGTAGCGTGCTGGTGTGTGTGTGTGTGTTGTAGCGTGCTGGTGTGTGTGTGTGTGTGTGTGTTGCTGCGTGCTGGCGTGTGTGTGTGTGTGTGTGTTGTAGCTGCGTGCAGGTGTGTGTGTGTGTTGTAGCGTGCTGGTGTGTGTGTGTGTGTGTGTGTTGTAGCTGCGTGCAGGTGTGCGTGTGTGTTGTAGCGTGCTGGTGTGTGTGTGTGTGTGTGTGTGTGTTGTAGCTGCGTGCTGGTGTGTGTGTGTGTGTTGCTGCGTGCTGGTGTGTGTGTGTGTGTGTGTTGTAGCTGCGTGCAGGTGTGCGTGTGTGTTGTAGCGTGCTGGTGTGTGTGTGTGTTGTAGCGTGCTGGTGTGTGTGTGTGTGTTGCTGCGTGCTGGCGTGTGTGTTGTAGCGTGTTGGCGTGTGTGTTGTAGCGCGTTGGCGTGTGTGTTGTAGCGCGTTGGCGTGTGTGTTGTAGCGTGTTGGAGAGTGTTGTAGCGTGTTGGCCAGTGTTGTAGCGTGTTGGAGAGTGTTGTAGCGTGTTGGCCAGTGTTGTAGCGTGTTGGAGCGTGTTGGAGAGTGTTGTAGCGTGTTGGCCAGTGTTGTAGCGTGTTGGCTAGTGTTGTAGCGTGTTGGCCAGTGTTGTAGCGTGTTGGCCAGTGTTGTAGCGTGTTGGAGAGTGTTGTAGCGTGTTGGCCAGTGTTGTAGCTTGTTGGAGAGTATTGTAGCGTGCTGGCCAGTGTTGTAGCGTGTTGGCCAGTGTTGTAGCGTGTTGGAGAGTGTTGTAGCGTGTTGGCCGGTGTTGTAGCGTGTTGGCCAGTGTTGTAGCGTGTTGGCCAGTGTTGTAGTGTGTTGGCCAGTGTTGTAGCGTGTTGGAGAGTGTTGTAGCGTGTTGGCCAGTGTTGTAGCGTGTTGACCAGTGTTGTAGCGTGTTGGCCAGTGTTGTAGTGTGTTGGCCAGTGTTGTAGCGTGTTGGAGAGTGTTGTAGCGTGTTGGCCAGTGTTGTAGCGTGTTGGAGAGTGTTGTAGCGTGTTGGCCGGTGTTGTAGCGTGTTGGAGAGTGTCTTGTCACCACCCTTGCCTGTCTGCGCCCTTCTCTATCTTACGAACCCTATTAATTTCCATTACCATCTAATTCCTCCTCAGCACCTGTGTCTCACCTTCCCTCTCCTCCCACTCTCACACTGCCCCCTCCTCCTCCTCCTCCTCCTCTCACTCACCAAACTTTGCTTGAGTTGGGGCGCCAGCTCTTGGATCCTGTCTTTCAACTCTCAAGTTGAAAAAGGTTTTCGAACTTTGTAAGCTTCTAAATATACAAGCTGCTTGTGATTCCTTTCCCACGATGTGAGTAGTGCCTTGTACCGGTAGAGAGGAAGGGGTGAGGATGGGACTGGGGATGGAAGAGGGATGGAAGAGGGATGGAAGAGGGATGAAGGGGAGTGTAGCTTCTAAAGTCTCACTTATACTCGAGTACATCAGCTTAGAAAAGCTGCGATATATTTCCACCCTTCGTATTGGAAGGTCCAGCCTCAGGTCCACAGGAGGCAGCAGCCGGTGTATAGTGACCGTATTAGCTGGTCGTCCAGTGGTGATGCGTCTACTAGATGGCCAACCAAAGGTGCTGACGGCGGGGCCTCAGTGGTGCTGCTGCTGCTGGAGGGGGCCACCTTGGGACGCGTTGGTGCTGTAGGCGCCCTGTTGGGGCTGGAGCAGAGGCCCCGCCGTAAGCCAGACGCGGACACCACGTTTCACTCCGCTCTGATGGAGGACTCGTGTACACGCTGCAAACCCTCACACGCTGTCTGGTCTTGCGCCGCCCTCTCACACCCCACCTGCCTCTCCCTCACTCCACACATCTGCTGCCTCCCCGTTCACACCTGCAACACCTGGTCCTTCTATTCAAACACATACCTCCGGTATTGGGGGTCCGAGACTTTTCACCAAGCACTCCCTCTCCCAAATTATTGCACTGATGGCACGTACCCTGGAAACACAAACCGAAACTGTTTCTATTTTCTGCTTGTTACAACTTGTAATAAAGTTGTTACATCTTGGCTTAACGTGTTTATGACGTATTAGAACGTTGTTACAACTTGTTATATTGGTTGTTATAACTGGTTAGGAGGTGTTAAAACTTGTTCGAACGTTGTAGCAACGTCGTAATTTCGGTGTGTGTTTGGCGGGACCTTGTACCAGTTCAGTGTCGCAGCTGGAAGTGCGGTTGTTACTGAATGGGGAGCGCGTATAAATAACTGGACCTCCACTATTCAGAGAGATTTGATTGCCATAATCCTTCACTCAATCAAGTATATGATTCCAAAGTCCACACGCTAATTGTAAGCAACTCTGTCATCCTTGACCGCACTCAGGTCCCCAAGGTATAACTGTGACGTACTTGTGTCTGAAGCTAGACACAGATATACTGAAATAATCAATGATGGAGTCAGAGTTTGTCTCCTATAGATTCCTTCCCAAATTAGTGTCCGAACTGATGAGTTGGCCAAACCGTTTGTTCGTAAAAAGGAAATTGATTACCATCTCTGACTGCCATCGAGCAGCGATACTCCGGAGAACTGCAACAACATCTAGACGACTTGAGGCAAAGGGAAATTCAATCGAGTACCTTTAGCTATCATTCTATTATGCAGGATGATTAACTGCACGTGTGTGGGTCATGCAATAAACTCAGCAGACGTGCAGATGTTACCCCTGCTATCTTGAGGTTATCTTGAGATGATTTCGGGGCTTTAGTGTCCCCGCGGCCCGGTCCTCGACCAGGCCTCCACCCCCAGGAAGCAGTCCATGACAGCTGACTAACACCCAGGTACCTATTTTACTGCTAGGTAACAGAAGCATAGGGTGAAAGAAACTCTGCCATTGTTTCTCGTCGGCGCCCGGGATCGAATCCGGGACCACAGGATCACAAGTCCAGCGTGCTGTCCGCTCGGCCGACCGGCTCCACCTGCTAGGCTCAGGCTGGGCTACAAGTACCTCTAGCAGTCTACATCACCTGCTCACGTAGACTTTACTAAGTGTAAACTGTCAGCATAACTATTCACATACTTTACGACACACTGTAATTATTGAATGCGAAAAAAATTGCCGAATTCAGAGAACTTTATCGATAGTGTTCAAGACATGTGTTAGTACTTTATTCATAATGATGAACTGCCAGCAACCTTAGCCAAATATCTAAACTTTGCTTACAGTAGGAGCAGACTGCACATGACTGTAAAGCTGCCGCCCAGTTAGGTGGGTGTGGAGCACATGACTGTAAAGCTGCCGCCCAGTTAGGTGGGTGTGGAGCAGGATTACAATCTTTCCAACTAACCCACCGCAGCTGTAAACTGCCTTGTATACTAAATGTTCCGTCCACCTCTTGAACCACTTGTGAATTAATAAATAAGGCTATTGATATACGTACGTGTATTTGTGTATCTATGGATATGTAGTATGTGTAAATATATATATTTACGTGTATTAAAACAATTGCGATATTACTTAGTTAAATGAACTGTGGGGTTCAGTTCTGAATCCCTTTGTGTGCCACTGAAACCCTGTCCACCGCACATGGAATGGGTATGGGGTGCATAATAAAGGACTAAAATAACTCCTGTTTGATTTAAAGTGGTTGGTAATGAGAGAGTGGGTGGTGGGTGACCCAAGAGTGGGTGGTGGGTGACCCAAGAGTGGGTGGTGGGTGACCCAAGAGTGGGTGGTGGGTGACCCAAGAGTTGGTGGTGGGTGACCCAAGAGTTGGGCCACCCAGCGAACCAACACCTGGTTCTCGGGCTGTGTTGTGATCGTAGTGTTTTTTTATATTTCCCCCTTGCTGACCGGGGGAAATATAAAAAAACACTACGATCACAACACAGCCCGAGAACCAGGTGTTGGTATTAGTATGGGTATTGGCCATACTCGCTTAACCCATGGTCACTTGATGGAGCGCCGCCCTGCTCCTTATTGTCCTAGTTGCATTGTCCCTCTTACGGTCGTGCATGTCCTTCTTGAATGTCCTGACTTCCAGGACGAGCGTGTGTCTTGCTTTCCGACCGCCCCTCGCGGTCACCTGTCCCTCGATAGAATTCTTGGTGACTCGGATACTTTTGATATCGTTCGCCTTATGCGTTTTTGTTCTCGTATTGGCATCCTTGGTGATATTTAGCGCCCTCTGATTATTTTGCGTATTTGATGGTGCTACATAGCCTTCCCGGTTTGGTGCCTTCTTTTGATAATTACTTACTTACTTCCCCCTTGCTGAATGACGTCACTTGTGACGTCAGATATGTACAAGTGACGTCAGATATGTACACTTGTGACGTCAGATAGGACAAGTGACGTCAGTTGTGACGTCAGACTTAATCATCTATGCGTCATCCTAAGCAATATGACCTCACACTCCCCCCCCCTCACTCTTAGTCTCACACTATCCCACCCCTCACACTACAAACCACACTCACCCTCACATTCCCTAAATCATTCCTGTCCTACACCTCACCAACACTCCAATACCCCTCGCCTCACACCGCCAGGGGCCGGCCTCTCTAACAAGGTCATTAAGTCATTAAAACGAAGCCATGAGTTGCAAATTGCTTGAAAACAAGGCATAAAAATTCAGTGTCGGTCGCCGCCTCCATCATCCTACAAAGCCACGTCCGTCGCTGCCCATCATCCTCCTCCTCATCATCATCGTTATCATCACTTTCTCTCGTCTTTACTCTATCAAGTCCTTTGGCAGATGCAGATCTCTCTCTTGCTCTCCAACTCTGGTCCCTCCCGACCAGAAAGGTGAGGGGAAGGTGGTGAGGGGAAGGTGGTGAGGGGAAGGTGGTGAGGGGAAGGTGAGGGAAGTGAGGGGGGGACGTCTCATACACTTTATCTCAATCAGTCCGTTAGTTTCATTATATATTTACATGATCCAGGAGCCATTAGAGCGTCTGGCTGACCTGAGTGGACCTCTTCCAGACAAGATTTACTTGCTGCTTCAACCATAGCAGCCCATAAGAGGGAGAGAGAGAGAGAGAGAGAGAGAGAGAGAGAGAGAGAGAGAGAGAGAGAGAGAGAGAGAGAGAGAGAGAGAGAGAGAGAGAGAGAGAGAGAGAGACAGAGAGAGAGACAGAGAGAGAGAGAGAGAGAGAGAGAGAGAGAGAGAGAGAGAGAGAGAGAGAGAGAGAGAGAGAGAGAGAGAGAGAGAGAGAGAGAGAGAGAGAGACAGAGACAGAGACAGAGACAGAGACAGAGACAGAGAGACAGAGAGACAGAGACAGAGAGAGAGAGAGAGAGAGAGAGAGAGAGAGAGAGAGAGAGAGAGAGAGAGAGAGAGAGAGAGAGAGAGAGAGAGAGAGAGAGAGACAGAGACAGAGACAGAGACAGAGACAGAGAGAGAGAGAGAGAGAGAGAGAGAGAGAGAGAGAGAGAGAGAGAGAGAGAGAGAGAGAGAGAGAGAGAGACAGAGAGACAGAGACAGAGAGAGAGAGAGAGAGAGAGAGAGAGAGAGAGAGAGAGAGAGAGAGAGAGAGAGAGAGAGAGAGAGAGAGAGAGAGAGAGAGAGAGAGACAGAGAGAGAGAGGAGGCTGGGGGGAGGGCTTCCTCCTCTTTACACACACCACCACTCATTCTCCCCTCCCAAACGCTCATACTTAAAAGTCACTCTTGGCACTCCAAGTGCAGCACCTCCACGGTGCAGCTTAGAAGAGTCACAATCTAAACATTTGTCTTCAATCACAGAGTACAAAATTCGTCTGAATCTAAGAATTGACAGAATCATGAACAACAGAATCTTTGAATACTCGACCTGTCTCGCCCCATCTCGCCATGGTAGACGGGTACCCCACTGACCCACACGTGCCCACCTGGACCCACACGGGCTCACCTGGACCCACACGGGCTCGCTTGCACCCACACGGGCCCACCTGGACCCACACGGGCTCGCTTGCACCCACACGGGCCCACCTGGACCCACACGGGCTCGCTTGCACCCACACGGGCCCACCTGGACCCACACGGGCTCGCTTGCACCCACACGGGCCCACCTGGACCCACACGGGCTCGCTTGCACCCACACGGGCCCACCTTGACCCACACGGGCTCGCTTGCACCCACACGGGCCCACCTGGACCCACACGGGAGAAAATAACAAGTGACAGATGGAAAGTCATGAAGATTTGTTGATCAAGTTGCCTGATACAACTTCATTAAAACTTAACGATGGAAGTGCGTGTGGTTTATGGTGGACGGTCACCACCCGTAACGTGCACATACATCCCACGCACGCACACACACACGATCACGCACGCACACAAACACCCGCCCCCACACTCACACATACGCACATACAAGCGCCTAGTGCAAACTCGAAAAAACTGGCTGGTGTTTCGGGAAAAGTACTCAAGTAGATGAACGAGTACCTTTCAGGAAGAATGTAAAGCATCACAAGAGGAGAAGTGTCAGAATGGAGAGGTGAAAGGAGTGGGGTACTTCAGGGGTCGGTACTAGCGCCCTTCCTGTTTCTGATATATGTGAACGATCTAACAGACACACACCACCGCTCCTATGCCAGGTAAGTCCACTACAGGCTCACCATAGCCCGTGCTACTTGCCCCCCTTCTGTGCCAGGTAAGTTACGGGCTCACCATAGCCCGTGCTACTGGAGCTTGTTCCGAGTAGCTGAATCTATAACAACAACAACAACAGAGGAAGTAGACTCATTCTTATCCATGAATGCTGACGATCCTAAGCTAATGAGGCGAATCAGTACTGAGGAGGACTACAATACCTTACAAGACGAACTAGACAATCTCCATAGATGGTTTGAGAAAAGGCTACTAGACTTTAACCCTGACAAATGCAGGGATTTGCAGCAAGATGACCTTACATGCAGTACAGGATGAAGGGAAGAAAACTTGCAACTTCAGAGAGAGAGAGAGAGAGAGAGAGAGAGAGAGAGAGAGACACACAGAGAGACACACAGAGAGAGAGAGAGACACAGAGAGAGAGAGAGAGAGAGAGAGAGAGAGAGAGACACACAGAGAGACACAGAGAGAGAGAGAGAGACACAGAGAGAGAGAGAGAGAGAGAGAGAGAGAGAGAGAGAGAGAGAGAGAGAGAGAGAGAGAGAGAGAGAGAGAGAGAGAGAGAGAGAGAGAGAGAGAGAGAGAGAGAGAGAGAGAGAAGAGAGAGAGAGAGAGAGAGAGACATCCAACATGACACACACACATCACCTGGATAACGAGGGCCGCGCATGTCATACTTGCAAACGTCTGATTATTCCAGTCCATCTTCCTGTTTAGAGAGTACTTATAATAACTAGCTGAACCATCGCACCTATACGGATGTAATGGACAATTAGAAAGTCGAATTTGGTACTATTGAATTTGGACAAACTGGAAAATGTCATGTAAAGGCTCGCGCACTCCAGAAGCGTCTTGAACATCACCATCAAACTGTCTCTCCACCCTTCACTAAATACTCTTCAACACGAAGGAAACACTTCTTAAAATCAGGAAATTCTCTCCTGTCCTCCTAGACCTCAAACGGGCTTTTGACAACATTCTTCCCGCCAGCCAACCACCGGAGCTCCCTCGGCTGCTGATAAATACAAGGGAAAAAAATTACTCGCATGCCTAAAATTCTCCCCTCACAAGCCCAACCACTTGGGCTGGACGGTAGAGCGAAGGTCTCGCTTCATGCAGGTCGGCGTTCAATCCCCGACCGTCCAAGTGTTTGGGGACCATTCCTCCCCCCAGTCCTATCCCAAATCCTTATCCTGACCCCCTTTCCAATGCTATATAGTCGTAATGGCTTGGCGCTTTCCAGTTTTTAATTATAATCTCCCCTCACAAATAGAACCTTCAAAGTCTACACACAAACTCGCTTCCCGTGTAACATCCCTGTCAGATCGGGTGACCCACAAGGCTCCAGTCCAAGTCCATCATCCCTCTTCAGATATACCAAATATCCTCCCCCGTTCACCTCTCATCATACGAGGATGATCTAACATTTGCAGACGATGAGTCACAATAATGTGGCTGAAGATGTGATGACCAAAGCCCACGTCAGATGATGACGTTTCGGTCCGACCATTGTTAAGTCGTGTAATGGAATGAGAGTGGAAAAATAATACGATGAAATAGTATGCGATGAGTGGCGGGAAGAATGCAAGAAAGATGAAGATAAAAGTATAAGATTAAAGAAAAAAAGAGAAAAAGGTAAAAACAGAGAAAGAGAAGAATAAAGAGAATCAGGTAAAGAAAATGTTAGAAATAAGGTAATGAAAAGAAAAGAATAGGAAAAAGGGTATAAATAAGAAACAGTAAGAAAAAGATAAAAAAACAGTAATAAAAAAAAACTACAAGAAGCCTCACGCGAAGAGAAAAGTAAAGAAAATCTAGTTACGAAAGACACGAAAGAGAGACATGAACGAGAGCCTAGAACGTCTGGAGTTCTAGGCGCCAAACGTCTAACGTTAGAGTTAGGTTAGAAAAACGTCTAGAGTTAGGTTAGAACACTTTTGTCAACAGTAGATCATAACGTCGTGTACAAAACCATGACTATGGTTCCTATTGGGCAAGTTGTGCATCAGAGCCGATTCGACAAGACACCTGAACATTACCTCCGTCAGACATCATGTAATCATAATTAGTTTCATATAAGAACTGATCCCAAACGTAGTTCCTGTTAAGTTTTAAGATCTAGCATATATTAGTGAGAAGAAACCTTTCACTGCATACAAAATACTAAGTAGTTTAAGCACTGGCCAAATATCTCCAGGCAATCAAAGAATTAGGAAACATATGAAACTCGCCCTACCTCATACATGCAGAACGTAACCCAAGCAACCAACGTAATCCAAGCAACCAACGCACTGCTGAAAGCATACTGTCCCATGCGACACCTGGCGTTACCTCACATCACTTCAACCTGAGTCCTCCCTAAACTATCCTTGGGCAAAGATTCGTTTTCTTTAATAACGGGGTATACGGGGAATGTTGTAGAGATCGTGAGAGAAAACGCGGAAGTGAGAGAGGAAGGGGGAACTAGAAACTTTTAACAAAGTGAATGAGGATTGACTAGAGGAGAAGTAGAGGCAAAGGATGTGAGAGTGAAATACAGTTTAATTAAGTGGCTGTGTTGAGTTTAGTTTAGTTCATTTATTATGCACCCCATACCTATCCTGTGAGAGAGCTAGATGGGCAACTAAGATTGAACTATTCTCTCAGTTACATTTAACTCTGAAGTACTAAATAGCGTCGTACGAAATTAGGATTTCTGAAGTCGGTCAGAGTGTACCCTACTTCCCCACACCATCAAAATGCATTCCCCTCCGCCTTCCCGATCACATGACATCGGCTTCAACTTAACCACCGAACACCAGTTTATAAGAAAAAGCACTATAGGATGATCGCAAAATGCGTCCTTTGTGTATCAAGGTCATTTAAAGTCCACCCCCAGGAAGCAGCTCGTGACAGCTGACTAACACCCAAGTACCTATTTACTGCTAGGTAACAGGGGCATAGGGTGAAAGAAACTCTGCCCATTGTTTCTCGCCGGCGCCCGGGATCGAACCCGGGACCACAGGATCACAAGTCCAGCGTGCTGTCCGCTCGGCCGACCGGGTGACTTAATCTTCATCAATTAATCAATCAGCACTTTCTCCTTACAACTACTGGATCTCTGGCGTATGTTGGGAGCACACGCCGGGTGCTGGACGGGGCAGGGGAGTGTTCAACACTTTACTGCTGGATGAAGCCTTAACAACAACTTTCTCAAATGTCTCCCTCTCTCACAGCGGAACATTATCTACCAATAAAGGTTTTCTCCGATTCATTATCATCCAATAATGTCTTTCCCTGATACATTATCAACCAATAACGTGTTCCCCTGATACATTATCAGCCGATAACGTGTTGTGTTCCCTTGATATATTATCAACCAATAACGTGTTCCCCTGATACATTATCAATCAATAACGTCTTCCCCTGATACATTATCAACCAATAACGTGTTCCCCTAATACATTATCAACCGATAACGTCTTCCCCTGATACATTATCAACCAATAACGTCTTTCCCTGATACATTATCAATCAATAACGTGTTCCCCTAATACATTATCAACCAATAACGTCTTTCCCTGATACATTATCAACCAATAACGTCTTCCCCTAATACATTATCAACCAATAACGTCTTTCCCTGATACATTATCAACCAATAACGTCTTCCCCTGATACATTATCAACCAATAACGTCTTCCCCTGATACATTATCAACCAATAACGTCTTCCCCTGATACATTATCAAACAATAACGTCTTTCCCTGATACATTATCAACCAATAACGTCTTCCCCTGATACATTATCAATCAATAACGTCTTTCCCTGATACATTATCAACCAATAACGTGTTCCCCTGATACATTATCAACCAATAACGTCTTCCCCTGATACATTATCAATCAATAACGTCTTTCCCTGATACATTATCAACCAATAACGTCTTTCCCTGATACATTATCAACCAATAACGTCTTCCCCTGATACATTATCAACCAATAACGTTTTATACAGCATTTCCCTTCGGCATTTGCCTCACAATAAAGACAAGTATTAACTGATCTGTGTCTGATATACGTGACTGCAAGGACTAATAATTTTCCCTCTTGCCTAACACTCTGGCTGCTGATAGATACTGACGAGAGAATGTCGGATTGTCTGTTTGTCCATGGATGGAGGCCAGATGTATGGGGCTAGTCTCACCCAGCTTCTACGCAAATCATTTGAGGTATGGGAGTGTCATAGGCTATTCGGGGTCGGCCTCGGTGTCACACTTTTAGGAATATTAGCAACTAAACCTTCCCCCCCCCTCTCCTCCTCCCGTACCCTCTCTCACACCTTGCTATTGTCATGTTGTAAAGGTTGAAATATTGGCAGTGATGAGCGTAGACTTGTTTAGTATTTTCAATGGTTTCTTATACAGTAGAAATTTTCTAAGAGTTGCGAGAGGAGAAAAGTTTGAAGAGGGGCAGAGAGAACAAATCCACAAGGTCAGTGACGAGAGTTCGAACCTACGTCCAAGAGCATCCCAGAGAGAGGAAGAAAGGGGGAGAGAGGTGAAGAGGCGAAGAAGAGTGGAGAAGAGGGAGAGAGGGGGATGTTAGGGGGGATAGGGTTACCTTACCTTGCGGTTACCTTGCGTTGATTCCGGAGGCCTGAGGTCCCCGCGGCGCGGTCTGAGAGGAGTGGAGAGCTGAGGGTCTAGAGGAGGGGGGAAGGGGGAGAGGGGAGTTTGGGGCAAGGTGGGGAGGGGAAGGAGAGGGAAAAAGAGGGTAATAGGAAGAGAGACGTGAGGGGGAAGGACCAAGAGAGCCGGTCTCAGCCGGGTTTCCCCTCTAGTGTAAAACATACGGCTGCATTCTTTGAAATTTCAAATATTATTCCTCCCCAAATAGTCACCTCAATGTTTCTCATCCGTCTATCCCTGTCACGCTGACGGGATACGGGAGAGAGGTTCTTACAACTACTTTATAAAAGTCTCAAATAGATTTATACCTGCCCGAAACGCTTTGCGTAATAGTGGCTTTAGGCATTGTATATACTAGCTCTATCTATAAATCCATCAACTTTTCTATCTTACCTTGTATGTATGTACCTTACCTGAATACAAATTTATTTATTTATTTATTTATTTCCTGAACTGACCTGAGGATGCTGTTGAGGAATTCACATAAATTGTAAACTTTGCCCCTAGACAACTGACAGTTAATGTAAAAAATACAATTCAATACTTTTCCCCTCTTCTCTCTCTGTTCACGACTAAACCCCTTTACTGATATTCTAAACCAGAGTTTGAACAAGAACTGAGAGGCAGCGGAACACTCACCCGCGACACACAAAATAAGGATCTCTAAGAGGTAAACATACAATATATATATATAACAAGAGCTAAAACATGGAATTATGTCGCTAATTAAATAATGTTCAAAAACATTGTCAGTAACACTAACTGTGCTGAATTACGTTTCCTAAGTTACCCATCAACAGAAGCATGAATATTTCCGTTTTCTCTATTCACGTTAGCATCTCTGAGGAAGAAAACGGAGCCAACCCGACAAAGGATCACTTATTTGAACGGAGACTTTGTTAAAGTTTCATCCAGATCGTGTGGTATTGGCTTTGCCCAAGGTATATGCAACAGTGACAGACTTACCTTTCGTAGTTTAAATTTATCACCATTAGTGTCTGTATAATGATGCTGAGGATAATGTACTTTTGTATACCACGTCCTTATATGTTATAATTATATACATTTTGTTCATATTGATGGTGTAGGCCTATGTGGCCCAACGAGACCATATAAACATCACTTGTCATCCTTATCTAAAAGTGCCTCTGGGGAGCCGCCTGGAGGTAACCGCAGCTTTCTCAAGAGAGTGAGCTAGCAGCCTTGAGGTAGCTGGATATTGTAGCCCCAATGGAATCACCTACCATTAATGGCAAGCAAAACCATAGCTTCGGGTGTCTCAGTGGAACCCTTTATTCCTTGGGTAGGTGGGAACTACAAGGTTTCCGTGGGGCGTTCCTTTCACAACATCGGGGAAGCCGAAGGTATCTTTGGCGAGAATCTAATTAACCTCTTGGGTTGTAGGAGGATCTTGACAACTCTGAAGAGGCATTTGGAGTAACCTAGCGCCCTAGTCTCAAGGCTGGAGGGACTAGCCTGGTCTTAAAGGCTACAGCGAGACTTACCTGCCTCGAAGGAGAGCTGCTCGTAGCCGGTGAAGTGGTCCATGTGCTCCATGGGCGGGGCGGAGGGCACCACCGCCCCCTCCTCACACGCCTCGCTGTCATGACCTGCAGGAGAGAGATGCACACTGTTAGTCTTCGTCGAACTGCAGTTACTGTCGTGTGCCCAGGCTTTGTGGTGTTCTGGATATTGTGTATATTATCAGGCATATATAATCGTGATTATTTTTACTAGTACACAACACCACCCACACAATACCCCCCCACTATCACCCTCGCCGTCACCCACACCACCACCCTCGCCACCACCCACACCGTCACCCACACCACCACCACCGACACGGCCACCGACACCACCTCCTACACAGCCACCCACACCACCACCCCCCACACCGCCACCCACACCACCCCCTACACAGCCACCCACACCACCACCCCTCACACCGCCACCCACACCACCCCCTACACAGCCACCCACACCACCACCACCCACACGGCCACCCACACCACCCCCTACACAGCCACCCACACTACTACCCCCCACACCGCCACCCACACCACCCCCCACACCGCCACCCACACCACCCCCAACACCACCACCCACACCACCACCACCCACACGGCCACCCACACCACCCCCTACACAGTCACCCACACCACTACCCCCCACACGGCCACCCACACCACCCCCTACACAGTCACCCACACCACTACCCCCCACACGGCCACCCACACCACCCCCTACACAGCCACCCACACCACTGCCCCCCACACCGCCACCCACACCACCCCCACACCACCACCCACACCGCCCCCCACACCGCCACCCACACCACCCCCACACCACCCCCCACACCGCCCCCCACACCGCCACCCACACCAGGAGACAAACGTTGTGGCAATATTCAAACACTGGAGCAGACAGAAGACACTAAATTATAGACCAGTGTCCGTGACAAGTATCCCGGGTAAAGTACTTGAGGAAGTCATCAGGTTGAGAATGATGCAGCAACTGAAGGGAATCAACTCTGATTAGCATGAAATTAGACAGAAAAAGTCGTACTGACAAAAGTGATGGAGTTTTACGACAAGGTTACTAAAATAAGACAGGAAAATGAAGGCTGGGTACACTGTACTTTTATACAATATTTTTCTAGAAAGTCACTTTTTCTAGAAAGTCACTTTTTCTAGAAACTCACTTTTTCTAGAAACTCACTTTTTCTAGAAAGTCACTTTTTCTAGAAAGTCACTTTTTCTATAAAGTCACTTTTTCTAGAAACTCACTTTTTCTAGAAACTCACTTTTTCTAGAAACTCACTTTTTCTAGAAAAGAACATCGAAAAGAAAATATAAGAACATCGTTTAGACACCTAAATCAGGACTCCTTCAAGACAATCTACACACGTGTGGTCGACCAGTATTGCACCAGCATGGAATTTGCAACTTGTGAAGCATAAAGCTAAAAAAATTAAAAAGTATGAAGGTTTACCACAAGGTTGGTGCTAAAGTTAAGAGGGTTAAGCTATGAGAACAGGCTACTGGATCTACAACCTAGCCGTACAGGATAGACAAAAATTGGATATGATCACAACATTCAAGATACTGAGAAGAATAGACAGGATGAACAAGGATAGCCTCTTCACAATGGAGAGGAAGTAGGAGAAGATGACACAAGTGGAAGCTGTTAGTTTAAGAGAAGAAGGAATGTAAATAAATACTCGTACCTTATTCGGGAGGTCAACAAGTGGAATGCACTGAAAGCAGTTGAGGAAGCCACCTCCATCCAAAACTTTAAACCCAGATTCAACAAAGAATTTAAACGTCAAAATAGACGGGGGCAGACAGAGCTAGATAGACCTCACTTCCCCGTAGACAGTGACAGGTAAATTTATCACCACCACCCCCACACCACCCACCTCCAACACCACCACCAGCCCCCAACACCCCCACCACCATCAACACCCCCACCACCAGCCCCCAACACCACCCCCACCCCCAACACGGTCATCAGGTCAACCACTTGCCTCCCTCGCGATAACTAACTCGCATAATTTATACAGGGACCAAAAAGATGAGCTAGTCATTAGGGAGTCGTGGGTGCTATTTCCATATCTACAAGTTCCGGGCGCTTGTGTGAGCAGTGTGTGTGTGTTTGTGTGTGTGTGTGTGTGTGTGTGTGTGTGTGTGTGTGTGTGTGTGTGTGTGTGTGTGTGTGTGTGTGTGTGTGTGTGTGTGTGTGTGTGTGTGTTACACTCAAGTCTTCACACCAACCATTGTCTTACACTTTCATAATCATTTTAAATTTTAACACGAAAAGGAAGCTATATTTTGACCTAATACTATTCTATGTACATATGTGATATTGTACATATGATATATATGTACATACTATATTGTATATTTGATATTTATAATATAAATTGGGACCAGGTTTTTTTTAAATATACACTGAATTATTGGAGCAAGTCAAATAGTCCAAATTAGGCAGTCCCCGTGGCGTAGTGGTAAAACACTCGCCTGGCGTTTCCCGAGCTATGGCCTGGGTTCGTATCTTGGCCGGAGAGGATTGACTGGGCGCCAATCCTTAATTGTAGCCTCTATTCACCAAGCAGTGAATGGGTACCTGGGGCCAGATTCACGAAGCAGTTACACAAGCACTTACGAACGTGTACATCTTTTCTCAATGTTTGGCGGCTGTGTTTCCAATTACTAAACAGTTAATGAGCTCGGAAGCACCAGGAGGCTGTTTATAACAATAACAACAGTTGATTGGCAAGTTTTCATGCTTGTAAACTGTTTAATAAATGTAACCAAAGCCGTGAGAGACTGACGAAAGATGTACACGTTCGTAAGTACTTGCGTAACTACTTCGTGAATCTGGCCCCTGGTTGTTAAGCAATTTGGCGGGTCGTATTCCGCGGAAAATTAGGATTAAGGACCTGCCTGAAACGCTATGTGTTAGTGGCTGTACAAGAATGTAACAACTTTTGTATATATATATAAATAAAATACTGACTGATGTTAATGTTAATTTGTTTTTTGTGAACCCGACGGCCGTTTATTTTCACGACTCAACTCAACCCATCCTCACACTAGGCTGTTTAAAGCAGCGGCCGGCCTCCCCACACGCATTCTTAATTTTATTACATACAGAAATCACAATAACGTGATGCATCAATGAACAAATCCACAAGGGCCGTGACGAGGATTCGAACCTGCGTCTGTTTTTCTTCATAATTTTATCATACTGTGTATTAAAAATTGGTTTGTTCTCATATATAATATTATTATACATCCAAATTCTATGAATAGTTAGGCGTAGGTTAGGTGTTTAGGTTCTGTTGGCGTTGATTTGTATTTGAAGTACGTGGGTGAAGCATTTATAGCGTTGTGGTTCGAACAGTAGACGTGAGCGAAGCACTTGTTCCGGAAGTGTTCGGACGTCATCAGTTGTGCAGCCCCGACCTCGCATACAAAGATCCAAGCTAGTTAATCCAGTCGCCAAACCCCAGCTGTTTATGAATGAAAAACGGTTTACACACGACTCACAACTGATGACGTCCGAACACTTCCGGAACAAGTGGTTCGTTGACAACTTTTGTTCGAACCACAACGCTGTAAACAGCCCGTCCTCCAAACAAAGATCCAAAAGTGATTCCATGCACCCGCCAAACCCCCTGTTTATGAATGAAAAGCGGTTTACTCACAACTGCTGACGTTCGAACATATCCGGAACAAGTGTTTCACTGACGAATTTTGTTCGAATCACAACGTTATAAATGCTTCACCCACGTACTACAAATACAAATAATCGCCAATAGAACCTAAACACCTAACCTAACCATTGCCTAAATATGCACAATGTGCTAATATATAATAATATTTATTTATATATGAGAAAACTTCTATTTTGAATGAACGTCATGTTAAAATTGTTGAATGCGTCTTGGGGTCGACCGCTGGATGGAATGGCCTTAGTCTGAGGACGGGTTGGGTGTTTAATAGCCTGGTTGACCAGACCACTAACCTTTGACTAGACCTCAGGGACGTCGATTGTCAGTACCACCCAGGTGTACTGTCTCGCCCCCCCCCCCCTGCCCTCCCCAACCCCCCAACCCCCACCCTTCCACAAGCACCCCACCTCAGGTCCCCCCCCCCCACAAGCACCCCACCTCAGGTCCCCCCCCCACAAACACCACAGCTCAGTCCCCCCCCCCCACAAACACCCCACCTCAGGTCTCCCCCACAAACACCCCACCCCAGGCCTCCCCCCCCCCCATCTCCCCCCACCCCCCAAACACCGACAACCTCACAAGTTTGAACATTTTACAACAGCGAGAAAACTTTGCCTCCAACACGTAAATTGTTGAGCTAAAATATGCATGGAGGTGAACTGCTAACATAGACGGCACTTAACGGCTGCCTCGAGGAGCAGCAGCAGCAGCAGGAACAGCAGAAGAAGCAGGAGCAGGAGCAGAAGGACGAGGAGGAATCATCTCCACCTCACCAAAGGGGGGCTCCACCCCCCGACCTCACCAAGGGGGTCCACCCCCTCCCGGAGGTCTACCCCCCCCCCCCCCCCTTCAGCCAACATAAGGGCAATTCGTAAGACTGACAGAAGCATAACGACCACTTAAGTGCTTTTTATAGCTAGTTACGACCCTTCCTCACGTTTTGTGAGTGCTTGTGTATATGTCCTTTGGGGGTGTGGAGGTGGTGTGTGTGTGTGTGTGTTCGCGGGTGTTTGTGTGTTTGTGTGTGTGTGTGTGTGTTCGCGGGTGTTTGTGTGTGTGTGTGTGTGTTCGCGGGTGTTTGTGTGTGTGTGTGTGTGTTCGCGGGTGTTTGTGTGTGTGTGTGTTCGAGGGTGTTTGTGTGTTTGTGTGTGTGTGTGTGTGTTCGCGGGTGTTTGTGTGTGTGTGTGTGTGTTCGCGGGTGTTTGTGTGTGTGTGTGTGTGTTCGCGGGTGTTTGTGTGTGTGTGTGTGTGTTCGCGGGTGTTTGTGTGTGTGTGTGTGTTCGCGGGTGTGTGTGTGTGTGTGTGTTCGCGGGTGTTTGTGTGTGCGTGTGTGTGTGTGTGTGTGTGTGTTCGCGGGTGTTTGTGTGTGTGTGTGTGTGTTCGCGGGTGTTTGTGTGTTTGTGTGTGTGTGTGTTCGCGGGTGTTTGTGTGTGTGTGTGTGTGTTCGCGGGTGTTTGTGTGTGTACTCACCTAATTGTACTCACCTAATTGTGCTTGCGGGGGTTGAGCTCTGGCTCTTTGGTCCCGCCTCTCAACCGTCAATCAACTGGTGTACAGATTCCTGAGCCTATTGGGCTCTATCATATCTACATTTGAAACTGTGAATGGAGTCAGCCTCCACCACATCACTTCCTAATGCATTCCATTTGCTAACTACTCTGACACTGAAAAAGTTCTTTCTAACGTCTCTGTGGCTCATTTGGGTACTCAGCTTCCACCTGTGTCCCCTTGTTCGCGTCCCACCAGTGTTGAAAAGTTCATCCTTGTTTACCCGGTCGATTCCCCTGAGGATTTGTGTGTGTGTGTGTGTGTGTGTGTGTGTGTGTGTGTGTGTGTGTGTGTGTTCGCGGGTGTTTGTGTGTGTGTGTGTGTGTGTGTGTGTGTGTTCGCGGGTGTTTGTGTGTGTGTGTGTGTGTGTGTGTGTGTGTGTGTGTTCGCGGGTGTGCGTGTGTGTGCGCGTGTGTGTGTGTTCGCGGGTGTTTGTGTGTGTGTGTGTGTGTGTGTGTGTGTGTGTGTGTTCGCGGGTGTGCGTGTGTGTGCGCGTGTGTGTGTGTTCGCGGGTGTTTGTGTGTGTGTGTGTGTGTGTGTGTGTTCGCGGGTGTTTGTGTGTTTGTGTGTGTGTGTGTGTGTGTGTGTGTGTGTGTGTGTGTGTGTGTGTGTGTGTGTTCGCGGGTGTTTGTGTGTTTGTGTGTGTTTGTGTGTGTGTGTGTTCGCGGGTGTTTGTGTGTTTGTGTGTGTGTGTGTTCGCGGGTGTTTGTGTGTTTGTGTGTGTTTGTGTGTGTGTGTGTTCGCGGGTGTTTGTGTGTGTGTGTGTTCGCGGGTGTTTGTGTGTGTGTGTGTTCGCGGGTGTTTGTGTGTTTGTGTGTGTGTGTGTTCGCGGGTGTTTGTGTGTTTGTGTGTGTGTGTGTTCGCGGGTGTTTGTGTGTTTGTGTGTGTGTGTGTTCGCGGGTGTTTGTGTGTTTGTGTGTGTGTGTGTGTGTGTGTGTGTGTGTGTGTGTGTGTGTGTGTGTGTGTGTGTGTGTTCGCGGGTGTTTGTGTGTGTGTGTGTGTGTGTGTGTGTGTGTGTGTGTGTGTTCGCGGGTGTGCGTGTGTGTGTGTGTGTGTTTACTAGTTGTGTTTACTAGTTGTGTGTGTGTGTGTGTGTTCGCGGGTGTTTGTGTGTGTGTATGTGTGTGTGTTCGCGGGTGTTTGTGTGTGTGCGCGTGTGTGTGTGTTCGCGGGTGTTTGTGTGTTTGTGTGTGTGTGTGTTCGCGGGTGTTTGTGTGTTTGTGTGTGTGTGTGTGTGTGTTCGCGGGTGTTTGTGTATTTGTGTGTGTGTGTGTGTGTGTGTGTGTGTGTTCGCGGGTGTGCGTGTGTGTGTGTGTTTACTAGTTGTGTTTACTAGTTGTGTGTGTGTGTGTGTGTGTTCGCGGGTGTTTGTGTGTTTGTGTGTGTGTGTGTTCGCGGGTGTTTGTGTGTGCGTGTGTGTGTGTGGGGGGGGGGAAGGGGTTTGTGTTGTACTTCAGCTCCTCAAACATCGTCTTATACCTCTCATTCGTTTGCTTTGGCAGGTCCTATATTTCCTAACCTAACCTAACCGAGGACCCTAGAATAGAAAACACGACAGCCTGCCAATTTTGCTTGTCACTATGATTGCCATCCCATGACCACCCCAGCCCCATCACCCCCCACCCCATGACCACCCCAGCCCCATCACCCCCACCCCATGACCACCCCAGCCCCATCACCCCCCACCCCATGACCACCCCAGCCCCATCACCCCCACCCCATGACCACCCCAGCCCCATCACCCCCACCCCATGACCACCCCAGCCCCATCACCCCCACCCCATGACCACCCCAGCCCCATCACCCCCCACCCCATGACCACCCCAGCCCCATCACCCCCACCCCATGACCACCCCAGCCCCATCACCCCCCACCCCATGACCACCCCAGCCCCATCACCCCCACCCCATGACCACCCCAGCCCCATCACCCCCACCCCATGACCACCCCAGCCCCATCACCCCCACCCTATGACCACCCCAGCCCCATCACCCCCCACCCCATGACCACCCCAGCCCCATCACCCCCACCCATGACCACCCCAGCTCCATCAACCCCCACCCCATGACCACCCCAGCCCCATCACCCCCCACCCCATGACCACCCCAGCCCCATCACCCCCACCCCATGACCACCCCAGCTCCATCACCCCCACCCCATGACCACCCCAGCCCCATCACCCCCCACCCCATGACCACCCCAGCCCCATCACCCCCCCACCCCATGACCACCCCAGCCCCATCACCCCCACCCCATGACCACCCCAGCCCCATCACCCCCACCCCATGACCACCCCAGCCCCATCACCCCCACCCCATGACCACCCCAGCTCCATCACCCCCCACCCCATGACCACCCCAGCTCCATCAACCCCCACCCCATGACCACCCCAGCCCCATCACCCCCCACCCATGACCACCCCAGCCCCATCACCCCCACCCCATGACCACCCCAGCCCCATCACCCCCACCCCATGACCACGCCAGCCCCATCACCCTCACCCCATGACCACCCCAGCCCCATCACCCTCACCCCATGACCACCCCAGCCCCATCACCCCCACCCCATGACCACCCCAGCTCCATCACCCTCACCCCATGACCACCCCAGCCCCATCACCCCACCCCATCACCCCCACCATCACCACCCCAGCCCCATCACCCTCATGACCACCCCAGCCCCATCACCCCCACCCCATGACCACCCCAGCCCCATCACCCCCACCCCATGACCACCCCAGCCCCATCACCCTCACCCCATGACCACCCCAGCCCCATCACCCCCACCCCATGACCACCCCAGCTCCATCACCCTCACCCCATGACCACCCCAGCCCCATCACCCCCACCCCATGACCACCCCAGCCCCATCACCCCACCCCATCACCCCCACCATCACCACCCCAGCCCCATCACCCTCATGACCACCCCAGCCCCATCACCCCTACCCCATGACCACCCCAGCCCCATCACCCCTACCCCATGACCACCCCAGCCCCATCACCCCTACCCCATGACCTCCCCAGCCCCATCACCCCCCACCCCATGAACACCCCAGCCCCATCACCCCCACCCCATGACCACCCCAGCCCCATCACCCCACCCCATCACCCCCACCATCACCACCCCAGCCCCATCACCCTCATGACCACCCCAGCCCCATCACCCCCCACCCCATGACCACCCCAGCCCCATCACCCCCCCCCATGACCACCCCAGCCCCATCACCCCCACCATAAACTAACTAAACCTTCCTAGGCCTAATTACTCACTATCTGAGGCCTAATATAGTGCATGTGTGTGTGATGTATTAAGCCTAGGAATCTTTAAGTGTGTTTTTAGCTTCATTTTGTCGGGCTATAAAGTGAATAGTACCAAAATCTACTATCTAATTACTTAGTACGTCCAACTTTGTACTATGGGGCACATGGTTACAAAAACTAGTGTCTACAGAAGAGGATGGGTTGAATAATAATGACCTAGAACTCTTGTAGATCACTGCTGATTGATGATGGTAAATGAGTTATAATGATACTTAACGATGAGTAAGGATTGATGATGAATGAGGGCAGGTCATTATTGATGTATGATGACCCAGGGTGGTCAACAATGACTATTGTGATGAGTTCCAGGCGATGATGACAGCCAATCCTTGGATAGTTATGTATAATAATACTGTCATTCATTATACACCGTCTGCTGTAGAGAGAAATAATGCATGGTATGAATGTGCTGTATACACACACACACACACACACACACACACACACACACACACACACACACACACACACACACACACACACACACAGACGTATATACAGAGAGAGACTCGAGCGCCAGGTGGCCCTTGAGGGCCAGCTAGGCACTCGTCCCTCAAGCGATCAACTCACATGAAGACCGCAAGGTGGCGGGTCTGGCCATCTCTGGGGACCAGGAGCCTGGGCCCCGGAGCTGCGTCCTGCGGCAGGTCGTCTCGCGAAACTTCTTCAGCTCCCTGCGGTTGCCCCTGCGGGAGAACCTGGGGGAGCCGCAGGGGGAGTAAGAGGGCAGGAACTGCTCCTCCTCTTCAATAATCTTCTCAACCATCGGATGAACGCCTCCGGAGACCAGCGAACCGTACCCGAGCGGGGAGTCCTTCGTCGTCGCCGCCGTCGGGAAAAATATCTCGCTACGTTGCATATTGGCGTCGGCAGATATATATAGATATATATATTATACAGGATATATCTGCCAAGTGTTGCTAGGGATTACTTCATCACTTATCAAAGTTCTCACGGGGACTAAACTACTTTTTGTGTGTACGTTTGAGGCTGTTCAAGTCATTATGTAGGCGAGGGAGTTGTGACCGACGCTACATGGCTACACGGGGAACTGGTTCATACACCACATTTTGGGCCACACTTGTTTTCAGTCTTTGGTAAACATGTTGTCTTTTGTTTATCGTGTGTGGGTGGCATGGCCTCCAGGCGGTGCCACCTGCCTTCTGGCACACCCGGAGCCTTGCGAGGTGGTGCACCCTAGCGACGACCTCCACTAGTACACGGACACCCACGCCTGGCTTCCTTGATGTTGATCTCAAATAGTTTCCTTAAAACCAAACAAATATTATAAGAATATTTTAAAATTATATTTTTAAGTATTATTTTGTTTTCAATAAACATTTACAAAACAAAGACACGTAATGTTCCCATATATAATCTCCCAGAGGAGCTGGAGGGTGCTGAACGAGCCTACACGAGCATTAGGCCTACCCACGTATCACTTGGCCTACAGAAAATGGGTAAAATGAACAAGGAGATAATACCGACCACATACTCGCGTCACCGGGCACCACACACACCCCCCAATAGGTCACCAACCTCCACGTCAGACTCTTGAAGGGTAAGACCCCGGGACCCAACAACTGAAACTCAACACCGAGGGCAACACACACACACACACACACACACACACACACACACACACACACACACACACACACACACATACACACACACACACACACACACACACACACACACACACACACACACACATACACACACACACACACACACACGCAGGGAAATCATGCCTAACAAACCTTTAGCAATTTTATGATAAAATAACAAGGATAAGGCAGGACAGAGAAGGCTGGGCAGACTGCATATTTCTAGACTGCCAAAAGACCTTTGATACAGTACCGCACATGAGACTGCTTTACAAACTTGAGAGTTAGGCAGGAGTAAGCGGAAAGGCCCTAGTATGGGTAAGGAACTACCTAACAGGGAGGAGCCAGAGAGTAATGGTAAGGGGCGAGAAGTCGGACAGGCGAACAGTAACGAGTGGAGTACCTCAAGGATCGGTGCTGGGACCAATCCTCTTTCTAATTTACGCAAATGATATGTTTACAGGAATGGAATCCTACATGTCAATATTGGCGGATGACGCAAAATTAATGAGAAGAGTTGTGACAGATGAGGATTGCAGGATCCTCCAAGAGGTTGCAAGAGGACAGGTTGCAGAGATGGTCAGAGAAATGGCTACTGGAGTTCAACACGAGCAAATGTATTGTAATGGAAATGGGATCAGGTAATAGGCGACCAAAGGGACAGTACACAATAAAGGGGAACTGCCTACCTGTAACGATTCGAGAAAGAGACCTGGGAGCGGACGTAACACCTAACCTAACTACTGAGGCACATATAAATAGGATAACGACAGTAGCGTACTCTACACTGGCGAAAGTTAGAACTTCATTCAGAAACCTAAATGAGGAGGCTTTTAGGGCGCTTTACACTGCCTACGTGAGACCAGTCTTAGAGTATGCAGCGCCATCATGGAGCCCCCACCTGAAGAAACACATAAGGAAACTGGAAAAGGTTCAGAAGTTTGCGACGAGGCTTGTCCCAGAGTTACGAGGGATGGGATATGAAGAGCACCTGAAGGAACTGAACCTTACGACATTAGAAAAAAGAAGGGAGAGCGGGGATATGATAGGAACATATAAAATACTCAGGGGAATTGACAGAGTGGAAATAAACGAAATGTTTACACGTAAGAGTAACAGAACGAGGGGACATGGGTGGAAGCTTGAAACTCAGATGAGTCACAGAGATGTTAGGAAGTTTTCTTTTAGCGTGAGAGTAGTGGAAAAATGGAATGCACTTAAGGAGCAGGTTGTGGAAGCAAACTCTATTCATAATTTTAAAACTAGGCATGATAGGGAAATAGGACCACAATCATTGCTGTAAACAACCGATGCTCGAAAGGCGGGATCCAAGAGTCAATGCTCGATCCTGCAGACACAACTAGGTGAGTATAACTAGGTGAGTACACACTTATACACACATACACACACACACACACACACACACACGCTCCTGCAAGAACCAACACTACTTAGCAACAGTATCACCCCAACCACTCCACATATTCACAACCATCTACAACACTACCAATTACACACCCCCACCCCCACACACTACACCCACACCCCCCCCCACACCCCCCTCCCTCACATCACACTGTGTATAACGACCTGTCATCTTTAAAGTTGTCCCAACACGTGCAACTACACCTTAGGGAACTTTCAAAACAAATCAATACATGTTGTATGGATAACGTTATTATGAGATACTCTGACCCCCATAACCTGCTCCCCCACATTCACAACCCCACAGGCTGCTTCCCCGCATTCACAACCCCACAGGCTGCTTCCCCGCATTCACAACCCCACAACCTGCTCCCCCACAGACAACCATACAAACTGCTTCCCACACAGACATCTCCACAAAGTGCTCCTCCACAGACAACCCCACAAACTACACCTCTACACTGCAACACAGACCACGACTAAAAAGTCAACACTCCCACACCCACACCCACCCACACACACACACACACACACACACACACACACACACACACACACACACACACACACACACACACACACCCACACACCCCCCCCCCCACACACACACACACACACACACACACACACACACACACACACACACACACACACACACACACACACACACACACACACCCACCCACACCCACACACACCCACACCCACACACACACACACACACACACACACACACACACACACACACACACACACACACCCACACCCACACACACACACACACACACACACACACACACACACACACCCACACCCACACACACCCACACACACACACACACACACACACACACACACACACACACACACACACACACACAAACACACACACAAACACACAGAAAATGGCACCCCTCCCATGTCGTGTCCTCGCTGCAGGGCCCAGGTCATTTTTTCCACGTCTCGACAATGGCGAGGCTACCCGGGCCCCTGAGCGAGCGTGAGACGTAAACAAGAGGCACGGGAGAGCGCATGACTGCCCGTTGCCATTCACCTGAGAGGCAGCAGCAGCGGAGAGGAAGATGGGGGGGGGAGTGCCAGCTGGAGGTGGTGGTGGTGGGCACTGTGCCACCTGCTGGCGGCTCGTGCCTCTATTACATACCTTTCTGCCCTCAACGTCGCATTGAATACTCTCACCTTTCTCAGATGGTCGCTTGTTGTCGGAAAAATGGTGTGTGTGTGTGTGTGTGTGTGTGTGTGTGTGTGTGTGTGTGTGTGTGTGTGTGTGTGTGTGTGTGTGTGTGTGTGTGTGTCTATAAGAACGTAATAACTGGCACGGCAGAATGCCTATTATCCAGTGCATGGCAGATCCTATTTATATTCACCCAAACTCACCTATAACAAAGAATGTCTGTATGTCTGTCTGTCCGAGATTGGAGGCCAGATGCTTAGGGCTAGCCTCACCCAACTTTCCAAGACGAATTATGTTCGGTAAGGGAGTGTCATAGGCCAGTCGGTGTCGACCCAAGTGAAATGTTTTTAGAAATATCGGCGTTTAAAGAGACCCCCCCCCCTCATGCGATTTTCATGAAAAGTCTGAAATATTGTCGTTTTTCCCATAGTTATTCAGTAGTTACAGCGCTTCGTAATACAGTAATATCTTTTCAGAGAGAGGTGAGGGAGGGAAGATACTACCACAGCCGGGATACCCCTTCTAGTTCAATATATATGACAAACCTATGCTTCAAACATTCAAACCAGTATTTATCCAGGTCTTTCCTGAATCTAGACATAGATTTTATATTCGCCGCTCCGTGTTATCCACACTATAAACTCCGACGTATGTTGGGCCAAGTAGAGTAGAGCAAGTCAATGAGTCTGCACGCTGATACAAGGCAGTCGCAACCGACAACCGCATTATAGACTAAAGCCAGGCGACTGAAGGAGGTATAATCTGTAACTGCAAGTATTCGACTTGTATACAAGTACCCATGGAGCTTCGGGTATAGAAAACAACTAAACAACGAAGTTGTACAATTTGCAGTACGATTGATGGACACTACCTGAGTGGCGCTGACCAATACTGTCACTGGCGGTGTGTCCACTCACAGGGTGAGTGGCGCTGCCCAATACTGTCACTATGGCGGTGTGTCCACTCACAGAATGAGTGACGCTGCCCAATACTGTCACTATGGCGGTGTGTCCACTCACAGGATGAGTGACGCTGCCCAATACTGTCACTATGGCGGTGTGTCCACTCACAGGATGAGTGACGCTGCCCAATACTGTCACTATGGCGGTGTGTCCACTCACAGGATGAGTGACGCTGCCCAATACTGTCACTATGGCGGTGTGTCCACTCACAGGATGAGTGACGCTGCCCAATACTGTCACTATGGCGGTGTGTCCACTCACAGGATGAGTGGCGCTGCCCAATATATACACTCTCTCCGGGGCAAAATTAAAATTAATATATAATCCGTGTTGGGCACATGGTGAAGGACTTTGAAGTATTAATAATACACTATAGTGTATGATGTTAAATATTATTATCACTATTACCTTGTATACCTAACATTACTTGAAAATATATACGTTTTGTTCTTACGAAAACAACATGGAACAGATTGGCATACCCAAATATGTTGAGTTGGGGGTTGATATTATATATTTCAATGTCTTGCATTTGTGCCCCAGCATACCCTGGTGCCCCGGGCATACCCTGGTGCCCCGGGCATATCCTGGTGCCCCCAGCATACCCTCGTGCCCCTGGCATACCCCAGTGCCCCGATAATAAGGATCAGGGTTTAGAATGCTCCAAGAAAACGCTCCCCCTAGATCAGGTCAGAATAATCTTGTGTAGACAGTTACTCTCACAGCTAAGAAGAGCCCTTCCCCACGCCCCCAGCGATGACAGATGCCAACACCCCTAGACTCAGCCAACCTGTCAACCCGTCAACCCGTCAAGCCGGCTCTTAACTGTCTCTTCTGAGACGGAGCCAGTGGGTCCACCACACTAATATTTGTCACCCTTGGGTAAACTATTGCTTGGGGGGGAGCAGGGGCTTAACTATGGCGCAGTTTAACAGCTGCTGCTGCTCTCTTTGTCCCCCCCCCCCAGCTGCGCCCACAAGCTGGGGGGGGGGCGGGGAGCGCGCAGGCGCAGTACTGGCAAGTCACCTTCACTGTCTGCCACACGATAAACCTAATTTCCTCCCGTCGTCTCTGTCTCTCTCATGAGTGCTAGTTCCCTCCACCACTGGTACTCCACCACTGGGCCTCCACCACTGGTCCTCCACCACTGGGCCTCCACCACTGGTCCTCCACCACTGGTCCTCCACCACTGGGCCTCCACCACTGGGCCTCCACCACTGGGCCTCCACCACTGGTCCTCCACCGACCATTCCCCCTCCACCCTCATTTGTTCCTATGCCGTCAAAACCTACATATTGAAGACAAAATATTTTTAGGGGAAGCTAATATTATCCTATGGTGATCGCTTTAACTCACACGATAAACACAAGATCAAAGAACGTTACGAACTATTCTATTCAACCAGCCGTCTTACACACACACACACACACACACACACACACACACACACACACACACACACACACACACACACACACACACACACACACACACACACACACATTCCCACATGAAACAGGTATACAAAGGTAGTTTATACAACTCCAGACACACGACCATCCTTATCAATACTCCTCCCTCCCTACCCCCCTACCTCTCCCTACCCCTTCCTATCCCCCTACCTCCTCCCCATCCCTTCCCCCATCTCCCTCCCTACCCCCCTCTCCCACTTAACGCCCCCTCTCCCTACCAACCCCTTCTCCCTCCCTACCCCCTCTCACTCCCTACCCCCCCCCCCTCTCCCTCTCAACCCCTCTCTCCACACCCTACTCACCTTTCTCTCTCCCTACCCGTCTCTCCCTCCCTACCCGTCTCTCCCTCCTTACTCCCCCTCTCCACACCCTGCCAGTGAGCGGATCCATCACCGCCCGGCTGATGGATCCCACTGGGGGGCACAATCCTCGCCTCACAATCCACCAGACACCAACGGGAAGGAGCCCAAACCCGAGGCAAGAAACACATCCCTTAACACAAAGCTCCTCACAATGTCTTGTAAAATCTCTCCTTTATGTTCTTTTAAGTGGCAGTAAATAGCGTTGTGGAGGAAAGAGTCATTACACAGTAAAATATTTGCATAAGCTGGCCACTTAAGCTAACAGACTGGGCACTGGAGCTGGATTTAGAGTCCAGCGGTTGAGATAGACGGCGGAAATAGAGGTAATTGTTGCAACACAGCCCCATGATTGCCAACTTCCAGGTAGAGGTTGGCACGCCTGGTGCGAGGGAGTTTACCTGGCTTTACCTGGATACATCTCTCGATACATATGGGTGATACATATACACCCAGCTGGCGCCTGAGAGCTGAGTGAACAGTGCTTCGGATTCGTAGTCCTGAGGTTCCGGGTTCGATCCCCGGTGGAGGCGGAGACAAATGGGCAAAATGTTTCTTTCACCCTGATGCTCCAGTTACCTAGTACTAAATAGGTACCTGGGATATAGACAGCTGCTACGGGCTACTTCCTAGGGGGTGTGTAACAAACATTTCGGGTGATTTCGGGGGCTGAGCGTCCCCCGCGGCCTGGTCGAGGACCGGATCGCGGGGACGCTAAGCCCCCGAAATCATCTCAAGATAACCTCAAGATATATATACACACGCAGCACATACAAGAGTGTACGCCACACGCAGACATACTCCAGGAGTTCACCAGGGAGTGCCAAACGGTCTCTAGATTAATCAGGGAAAACGTGAGACAATGTTTAACACAATATTTCTCCTCGCCTATCCTGCCGCCTCTGGTCACACGCGCTAAATTATTCAAATGAGCTTCATTTTGCTCGCCGGAGGGGCGTGAGGACCTATAATTTGGTCCCATATATCATGGGTGAAGGTGTCCTGGTCTGGCCAAGCTGGTGGCCACACCTGGCCGACCGTAACCCGCAGTTAGCACCAACAATTAATGTCAAAAGTATTCGAAAATGTTCCAGTACCTCGAAGATTATATATCATTGAATATAAAATATATATGAATACGGAACAGCATCTCATATTTCTACTGAATATTATACAGGTTAGGAATGTTTACGAGGCGAGGAAGGAGGAAGGGCAGGGGTGCCAGAGACTGTGGGGACGAGGGGGTGGGGGTGCCAGAGACAGGTGTGGACTTGGGGGAGGGTGCCAGAGTCAGGTGTGGACTTGGGGGGTGGGTGCCAGAGACAGGTGTGGACTTGGGGGGTGGGTGCCAGAGACAGGTGTGGACTGAGGGGGTGCCAGAGACAGGTGTGGACTGAGGGGGTGCCAGAAACAGGTGTGGACTGTATGGCGGAGCTAGAGACAGGTGTGGACTGTGTGGGGTGCCAGAGACAGGTGTGGACTAAGGGGTCCGCCAGTGTGGGAGGAACAAGCAGCAGGAGGGGCAAATGTTTGCTGTCACAGCCTGGTGGACCCACACATTATGATAGCAGCTGGTAAACTGTTTGTGGGAGAGGCAGGTGGTGAGGGAGTGAGAGCAGGTGGATAGGAGGAACAGGAGGAGAATGAAGATAAAACCCGAGGCAAGAGACGAAAGGATCAAATCCTCTAAGAAACCTTGTAATTCAATAATTATCCAATGCACCCTCTGAATTGACAGTACGGTTTAATAAGTACAATTCGTGACTGTTAGGAATAGTACATAATTACACTTATGCCATTACATTAACCTCCTCCTATTCGGAGGATGGGCTGAATTACTGTTACAAGATCTCACACTTTTCTATACATACAGACACGACTTAAACTCTTTTTCGGCCACAGTCACTTGGAGAGGCACTTCAGTGTTACTCGGGTGTTGTTACACTCGGGTGTTGTTACACTCGGGTGTTGTTACACTCGGGTGTTGTTACACTCGGGTGTTGTTACACTCGGGTGTTGTTACACTCGGGTGTTGTTACACTCGGGTGTTGTTACACTCGGGTGTTGTTACACTCGGGTGTTGTTACACTCGGGTGTTGTTACACTGGAGTGTTGTACCACCTTGTGACCAACACAATTACACAAGTCAGTGTTGTGATCTGTTAATGTCCAGACGGCATAACAATAACACCCTATAACCTAACATAGGCCTAAATAACCAATCACCGGCTTAATATACGACATTTCGGGTCACATCAGAGTGCACATGTGTGTACCATGTATACACATATGTGTACCATGTACACATATGTGTATACATATGTGACTACATAACTACACCCACTAAAGTTCACGATTGCTTCTTGCTTTTTTTCTCCTGGGGGGAACATACGCCAGAGATCATTTAGTTCCCCTGCCTCAGTTCTGCCTCTCTTGAGTCCTCATTAAAATTGTGCGCCATTTTCCCCCCGAGTCCAAGTTCAGCGATACAAATTGGGAACGCTCCCGGCCCGGCTGCATTGTTTACTATCAAAGAGTGCCCATGGATATGTTATTTATTTTTGACAATTGTAGGTCTCTCGCTTTCTGTGTCACTCGTTACGTCTGACTCTCGCTTAACCTGTAGATCTATTACAGTGCAATCCAAAGTGCCGGTCGTGTGGGGACACCTGGCTCAGCGCTCTCCTACTCCACATCCCACCACACGCACGCACGCACGCACGCACGCACGCACGCACACACACACACACACACACACACACACACACACACACACACACACACACACACACACACAGGAATCATAAGGAATCATTCAGAACTTTGTATACCACCTATGTCAGACCAGTCCTGGATTATGCAACTCCAGCATGGAGTCCATATATAGTCGAACTTAAGACTAAACTGGAAAAGGTGCAAAGGTTTGCTACCAGACAAGTACCCGAACTGAGCGGTATGAGCTACGAGGAGAGACTACGGGAATTAAACCTCACGTCGCTAAGAGACAGAAGAGTTAGGGAGGACATGATCACCACATACAAGATTCTCAAAGGAATTGATAGGGTAGATAAAGAGAGGCTATTTAACATAAAGGGCACACGCACTAGGGGACACAGGTAGAAAGCGAGAGCCCAAATGAGCCACAGAGATAATAGAAAGAACTTTTTTAGTGTCAGAGTGGTTGACAAATGGAATGCATTAGGAAGTGATGTGGTGGAGGCTGACTCCATACACACAGACTTCCACCATTCACAACATAATTCCATTATGTTCCATTATGAAAAAAAAAAACGTGTGTATCGTAAAATTATCACAGGGGTGAAATTTACTAAATAAATACGTTACTGAAAATTATTCTAGATAGATAAAGTTTAATACTTAAAAACTAATTAGTTTAATATTGAACAAACTGTAGAAGGTTGTACGTATTCACAGGACTAGGTGTTGTGTCGAGTAGAGATGCCGCTTTAAAGGTTCAGCAGAGAGGCAGGCAGGGAGGCAGGCAGGCAGGCAGGGAGGGAGGCAGCCAGGCAGGCAGGCAGGCAGGGAGGGAGGCAGCCAGGCAGGCAGGCAGGCAGGGAGGGAGGCAGCCAGGCAGGCAGGCAGGGAGGGAGGGAAGGCGTGAAATACCTGCGGTGCTGTACGAACAGTCTCGCTATTCACCGAGCGGGAGGCTCGAGGATTACTGGAAACAGGCACACATGAAGGAGAAGCGAGGAAGGCAGTTGGACAAATGGGAGAGAAAACAGAACAAGAGAAAACTGGGGGAAGAGTAAAAACAAGAATAAAAGAGAGTAGCAAGAGTAAATCAAACTGGCACACACTTCGCTACAGGTTCGTGTCCTGTTCCATGTATTATCGTTACATATTGATGTTAATGGATAAAGGGTATTCCTACTGATGTATGTAATAGGCTCATGAAATAAATAGGGCCTCTAAGGGGCCGGCTTCAGATGAGCTGAATTAGGATAACAGCTCTTGCTTGCAGCTTTATTAGGCACGTCAACTGACAGTCTTTATGAACCCTAGTCTTTGTTGACATAAAACGAGAGGCACACACACACACACACACACACACACACACACACACACACACACACACACACACACACACACACACACACACACACACATACACACACACACACACACACACACACACACACACACACACACACACACACACACACACACACACACACAAAAACACACACACACACACACACACACACACACACACACACACACACACACACACACACACACACACACACACACACACACACACACACTGTGTTCGTGATAATCGTTGTACGATATATATATATTCTCTCCAAAGATTTATTTAATTCTTTCACTTACTTGATCTCTCCTTTATTAATATATATGTAATCCTTCCCTTCTTATCTCTTTCTCCGCTGCAATTTTCTCAACATTTATTAACTTTTCTAAAATTGCTTACGTTCCCACAGTTTGTCGTTAACTTTGTAACTAAGGAATACATACAATAGAAGAGCAATCAAGCAGAAGACAATGGTGGGCAGACTGCATATTTCTTGACTAGCAGAATTCACCTAACAGTGTTCCTCACAAGAGACTAGCGAAGAACCCGCTGTGTCTACGAGACCTATGAGGCGAGTGAGGGAGTACCTTTCAGGAAGGAACCTAAGGGTCACAGTGTGAGGGTTGAGAGTGATGAGAGGTTATGAGGGAAGTATTAGAATGGTCGGCAGGAGGGGGCCACTTTCAGTGTAAATATTACAATGGTAAACTGGTAAAGATTGGAGAGGCGGGGCTTAGGAGCTAACGAACGACTCTAGGAGTATGTCCAGGCCAGTACATCTAGAGGAGGGAGACTAGAAGACCAAGATTGACCAGTCAGGTGGACAGTCGAGTACGGTACACAGTGAGGTACACAGTCGAGTACGGTACACGGTGAGGTGCACAGTCGAGTACGGTACACGGTGAGGTACACAGTCGAGTACGGTACACAGAGAGGTGCACAGTCGAGTACGGTACACAGAGAGGTGCATAGTCGAGTACGGTACACAGAGAGGTGCACAGTCGAGTACGGTACACAGAGAGGTGCACAGTCGAGTACGGTACACAGTGAGGTACACAGTCTGGTTCAGTACAGAGTCTACGATGGTCTCCATTGTGAACGAGCGGCTTTAACAAACTTCTCTCCCTCTCTCTCCCTCTCCCTCTCCCTCCCTTCCTCTCTCCCTCTTACCGTCGTCTCCTCCTCTTCCTGCTCATCCTCCTCCTCCTGGTACTGTGAGGAGGAGTGTGTGGTCCAGTGTAGCAGCTCTGCACTCTTTGTTCACCCACACACACACGGAGGCGGTGACCAGGAGCCACAGCACGTCCTTCAGGCGAGCATCGACTCACAGCACAAAAGACTGGAAAGCTCTCCTGGTGATCAATGGGAGGTAATAGAGCAAGAAAGCTTCTTTAAACCAAACAATATTCTTCAAGAGACAACCAGGCTAACATTAAAAGGTAATGTTCAGTAATGCAGTGAACAGACACTGACCAAAGGTCACTCAGGTCGCTGATGCAGGGAACAGTCAGCTGGGCGAACACCCACACAACACCACCACAGAACGGGACACATCTAAATGAACAGCATGTTCAGAAGAACGGCACCCAAGTGATGAACAGTTAACAAGTGGAGAGTACCATCAGCTGTCCATGTAACTCTACGGACATACACAGCCAGGTTTAAATACAAACAATCCCCCCCCCCCACTGTGCCAATCCCAGCTAAAATAATATCAGAAACGTGATATACAGAATAATATTTCTTGTAAATAACATTATAACAGGAGACTATCGAGCCAAAATACTATAGTTGAGTGTAAAGTGAACGGTGTTCTTTGTTCTTTTGAACATAAGAACACAAGGTTTTAAGAACGTCAGAATATAGGACACTACAGAAGGATCATTGGCAAATACGAGGCAGCTCCTATTTATATCCACTCACACTGATATTTATGTATGACTAACCTTAGCTGGAAACAACCCAGAACTCCCAAGTCTATTCAGATACTCTGCAATTCGTTCCATAAAACGACAACCATTTGCAAACCAGTATTTACCCAGGACTTTCCTGTCTCTAAGTTACCCCAACGAATAGGTTGGTTTTCATATAGACAAGAAGTTAAATGTTCTCATCTTGGATTAGAGCTGCACAAGCAACCCTCCTTCACACAGTGTCTAGTCTCTGCCTTATTGTGCTTCTCCACAATCTTAATTTATATAATCGATCCAGTTTGGTCTAGGGTCGTATCCCCCGTGTCTTATCCCAGCATCTTACCATACTCATAACAGTGTGAAATTACCACAAAAAAACTCAATTACCACAAAATGCCACAAATATAAAAATCACTAAGGCGGAACAAAACAAATATTTGCATTCAGGGGTTTTATATTTAATAATTATTATCCAAAGTATAAAATATAGTTATTCATAACTATATACACGGTGAATACACGGTGAATACACGCTGAATACACGCTGAATACACGGTGCAAAAGCATTGACAAATATTAGAAGCAAAATTCCCTTTAATAACAATTAATAAATTCATATCACACACACACACACACACACACACACACACACACACACACACACACACACACACACACACACACACACACACACACACACACACACATACACACACACAGTACACACCCTGACCACATACATCAGACTGAGGGGGACAGTTAGCCCTGTCTACTGTTGTCGCCCTCTAGCTCTCCTATCAACACTTCGGTAAGAGCAAGAGAAAGCGGAACTCTATACCACTGTATCACATTTCATGGGTTTGAAAACTATGGTTTCATTGTTTGGGGTCCGCTCCGCTCCGCTCGTGTTGTTATTCCCGTGGAAGCGAGGTATAGTGTCAAGTATTACACGGAGGCCGAGCACAACCGGTCCACTCTCTGAAGTGAGGCGAGTCCCACGCCTCATTGTTGGAGAGGTGTGTGTGTGTGTTGGAGAGGTGTGTGTGTGTTGGAGGTGTGTGTGTGTTGCCGGCCTGACAAACACCTCAACAAAACAATGCTTTTATTCGCTACACACACACACACACACACACACACACACACACACACACACACACACACACACACACACACACACACACACACACACACACAGTACACACACACACACACACACACACACACACACACACACACACACACACACACACACACACACACACACAGTACACACACACACACACACACACACACACACACACACACACACACACACACACACACACATACACACACACACACACACACACACACACACACACACACACACACACACACACACACACAGTTGAAGTTGGTGAGTGGAACGGATGGGGGGGGGGAGGAGAAATGGGAAAAGAGAGAAACAGATTGAGAGAATGTATTGTAAAAATAAGGGAGCAGGGAATAAAAGATATGGGAAAAAAGAGAGGTTGGAACGAAGAAGGGGGAATGAAAGAAGGATTGAGGGAGAGGGGGACTGAGGCAATGAAAGAGGGAAAATGTGCGGTGCGGGTAAAAGTTTGCAAATGATTGATTGCAATTGTTTAAGAGATTTCCTAAATGGACTAACCCCCCCCCCCCCCCCCTTGGTACTCACCTAACTGTACTTGCGGAAATTGAGCTTCAGCTCGTCAGTCCAACTGATCAATCTTTAAATCAAAGATGTCCAGGTTCAAGATGCTACTGGCCTTGGTAATATCTATATACATCAATCTGTGCATCGAGTCTGCCTCCACGACTGCACTTCCTAGCCTTCTCCTCTCCACACCATGCAGACGCTTAGACGCTTGCTTGCTAATGTTTATGTGGCTCATTTGTATATGTGTATCACCTATTCTAAACATCTGCTCTCTCTGTTTCCTCGAGAGATTTGCATCGGGTGATCATGTCTCTCCTGATCCCTATATATTTTCTCCCCTCCTTTCACACACACACAGTTCAGTAGACAATCCCAACAGACTACAACGAAAAGCAGGATGGATTGGACAAAGCAGGATGGATTGGACAAAGCAGGATGGATTGGACAAAGCAGGAGGGATTGGGCAAAGGAGGAGGGATTGGGCAAAGCAGGAGGGATTGGACAAAGGAGGAGGGATTGGACAAAGCAGGAGGGATTGGACAAAGCAGGAGGGATTGGACAAAGCAGGAGGGATTGGGCAAAGCAGGAGGGATTGGACAAAGCAGGAGGGATTGGGCAAAGCAGGAGGGATTGGACAAAGCAGGAGAGAAGAAAACCGGTAATATATGAAAGAGGTGGGAACGAATACAGACGTAACAGGAGTACCCACAACAATTAAATTACATTATATCTAAAGGAAAGGAATAACGGAAGTTATAACAAAGTCATATTAGATGAGCGAACCCGGCGGAGTAAGTGACCAAGTGACTTGATAATGCCAGAGGAGAGGACAACATAGATAAGGAAACTTGTAAGGTATGAAATGTCAGTTGCCATGATGTGTTCTTGGTTCACCCAGAACAGCTTCCGGTGCTAGGAGAGGAAGTGACCCGAGACGAGTGACAAATATTGAGATAACACCAGAGGAAGTAATGAGCCACCATTAGAGGAAAATAGAGCTATGGGACCAGATAATATTTCCCCATATTAAAAGAAGCGACAGGGGGGGCCTCAGCATGCCACTAGCTCAGGTCTTACCCACCTGATTGAAAGGTAACACTTACGCTATGTAACACATACGTGAGACCTTACTAAGATTATGCAGCTCCATCGCCGAGCCCCTATCTCAAAGAACACATAAGAAAACTAGACAGGGTTCAAAAGTTTGCAAGGAAGCAGGTCCCGGAAGTGCGAGGGATGTGGGTGTGAAGAAATACAAGAAGCAGGTTTGACGGCACGAGAGAAAGGGAGAGAGAAAGGACTTAACAGACATAAAATACTGAGGAGGATTGTGAGGAGATATTCAAAATGAATACCAATAAAAAGTGAGATCATGGGTGGCTTCCCTCTCAAGCTTCCATGGGTGGAAGCCTGAGAATCAGACGTGCCATAGAAACGAGAATTTTGTTTTAGGGTAAGAGTAGTGGGAATGATATAAGCTAAATGAGCAGGTTGTTGAAGCGTACTCCAATCATAATTCCACGCGAAGAATTGACAGTGGAATAGGGCAGGAGTCATTACAATAGATAACCAGCGGCTAAAAATGCGGGGACCAAGATCTAAGATCCAAGATCTAGGACCAAGATCCTATAGGCACAAATTTTCTAATAACAATGTGTGCGCACACACACGCACACACACACACGCACACACACACACACACACACACACACACACACACACACACACACACACACACACACACACACACACACACACACACACACACACACACATGTTATATGACAAAGAGTGCTGGGAAGACGGGACACAACGAGCGTAGCTCTCATCCTGTAACTACACTTAGGTAATTACTTAGGTAATTACACACACACACACACACACACACACACACACACACACACACACACACACACACACACACACACACACACACACACACACACACACACACACACACACACACACTTCCTTTCCATCATACTAAAACGAGCAACGTAAATTTGACGAAAACTATATATACATTACATATGTCAAAATATTGCAAAAATAAATGAAAATTATACATTGTAATTTACATTACTTAACAGTGCACTTTGCAGTGCAATCAGTAGTTGATTCATGACCACGGGACCCCCAGTGGGGTGAGGAGGTGCCCCGGCTGATCCCGGGTAACACAGCCTCGCTGCTGCTATAGACACGCTCCCTGCTGTCGAGTCTACTGTCCCTTGCGGCGGATAAACACACTGTTAAGAGCATGTTTGGAGATCCCCTAGAGTGACCCAGAGAGGCGAAAAAAAATATAGTCGAGAAGGAATGACCCAGACGATAATAAGTCAGTTGTGCTGTGAAGTCTGAGTAGACGAATAAAGTCGTTGCCGAGTGAAAGAATCGCCATAGTTCCTATTTATCTCTACTCCAATTTGGGCAAAAGCGCGAAAACTTCTCCCAGTGTACGACGAGCACACGGCCCAAAGAGCACAGCAGGAGCCCGCCAACTCCCAGTCAAGCCGGCGCCGGACACCGTCTCTCTGTCCGAAGAGAGGCGGTTTCTGTTCTGACAGCCGCAAGGCAGAACAATGTATCAGGTTCCCTGTGACCCCAGGCGATACGTGACCCCAGGCGATACGTGACCCCAGGCAATACGGGACCCCCAGGCGATACGGGACCCCAGGCGATACGGGACCCCAGGCGATACGTGACCCCAGGCGATACGTGACCCCAGGCGATACGTGACCCCAGGCGATACGTGACCCCCAGGCGATACGGGACCCCAGGCGATACGTGACCCCAGGCGATACGTGATCCCAGGCGATACGTGACCGCAGGCGATACGTGACCCCAGGCGATACGTGACCCCAGGCGCTACGTGATCCCAGGCGATACGTGACCCCAGGCGATACGTGACCCCAGACATCGCATCAATCTGGACCGTTGAAGAGCAGTACCTGACCCCAGGATCGAGGCCCAATGGTAGACCAGGTGTTCAGACGTCCCAATCAATTAAATAATCAAGATGCTGCTGTTAAAGATTCGCTTCCTGGAACAAAGTTTCAAGTAGCACGGGCTATGGTGAGCCCCCTAGGATAATCAAGAGTTTCTCCTCTTTGCTGAAGAACAGTTCAGACTCTCGGTTGACCTGCTTCCCGTGATGATAATGATGAGGGCTTCCCTGGAAACACAAACCGAAACTCAATCTATTTTCCGCTTGTTACAACTTGTAATAAAGTTGTTACATCTTGGCTTAACGTGTTTATGACGTATTAGAACGTTGTTACAACTTACTATATTGGTTGTTATAACTGGTTAGGTGTTAAAACTTGTTGGAACGTTGTACCAACGTCGTAGTTTTGGTGTGTGTTTGGCGGGTTCACACTATCAAGGGAGTGTTGCCGTTACTGAATAAACAAATACGGGTAAATGTGCACAATATAAATGAAAGGAGAGAGAAACGTAACGAAAACTTGGGGATAAAGAGGATAAAAAAAACCACCTTAAGTCCGGGTCACGGCTTCCTGGGCGACGCCTCGCGGAAACTTTCCCAGCATCTTCCCGGGGCCCAGGTAAGTTGGGAGTAACTTGGGCTTAAGTTCAACCTGGTCTTCCCTAGTACTGGTTCACCCGCCATGCTTCCTGCACGTGCTCCTTGACCAGGACCCGTCCTCCGTCGTCCACTCCTGCCCTCTTGTCCCACCCCTCAAAGACTCGCCAATGTCTTTACCGCCAAAACCAGACGTTTTGGCGGTAAAGGGTCGGGGCCCAATGACTGTAGCACAGCCTCCCTTAAGAACATCTGTTCGAATTCAGAGCGCTTGGTTGCTTACTCACTCACTCTCACACACTCACTCACTCACTCACTCTCTCTCTCTCTCTCTCTCTCTCTCTCTCTCTCTCTCTCTCTCTCTCTCTCTCTCTCTCTCTCTCTCTCTCTCTCTCTCTCTCTCTCTCTCTCTCTCTCTCTCTCCATTCTTCACACACCATTTTAACGAGGTGTCCACTCCGCCTGCTGGAGAGGACGAGAGAGAATTGCTACACGCATCTACCCCCAGCACGACTCCGGTGTGCTCGTCACACAGGTGGGCCGAGGCCACCTGCCGGGAGGGTAGAAGAGACAGGTGGGCCGAGAGGCAGGCAGGTGGGCCGAGGCCACCTGCCGGGAGAGTAGAGGAGACAGGTGGGCCGAGGGGGCAGGCAGGTGGGCCGAGGCCAGCTGCCTGGAAGACAGAGGAAGGATGAGATGGTGGAGGGAGTTCATAGGTCATATCTCACGAGCACCAGACCATGTTAGTGGTCTGGGGTCGAGAGGGAGGGGTAGGGGGGTAGGTGGAGGATAGAGTGGTTGCAATAGGGGGTCGGGAGAGGGGAGGGGGGTTGTGAGATGGGGGTAGGGGTAGGTGGTCAAGGAAGAGGGGATAGTTGGGGTAGGAGCAGAATAGTCTTAAAGCTCACCCACAGTGATATTTACTCGTTTCAACCTTGGGGCTGGACGGTAGAGCGACAGTCTCGCCTCATCCAGGTCGGCGTTCAATCCCCGACCGTCCAAGTGGTTGGGCACTATTCCTTCCCCGCCCCGGCCCTCGTCCCATTCCAAATGCTTATCCTGACCACCAGTGTGTATGTGGTGGTTGTGTGTGTGTGTGTGTGGTAGTGTGTGTGGTGGTGGCAGTGTGTGTGTGTGTGGTAGTGTGTGTGGTGGTGGCAGTGTGTGTGGTGGTAGTGTGTGTGGTGGTTGTGTGTGTGTGGTGGTAGTGTGTGTGGTGGTGGCAGTGTGTGTGTGTGTGTGGTCGTAGTGTGGGGTTGTGGTGCTATCCTTGTCCACATTAACTACATAATGGCTTGGTACTTTCTCTTCATTTATTTTATTATATATTTTTATCTTTAGATTATCAAGAAGCTATCCCTAAAAATGCAGTGGGTTTAATATCACATTAAACACACCAAAACTCATATCTTATAACATATAATTTTTTAATAATTAATCTTTATTATTATACCAATTTTCAAACATAACACTTCCTTTAGGCACATTAGAAAATTAAAATTAATCTCATGTAATATGTTCAAAAAAATCAAGACATGCCGCCTTGAGTCTCCAGGAAGAACTGCAATATCCTAAGACAACTATAAATCATGAAAGAAGTTAACCCGCCAAACACACACCGAAACTACGACGTTGCTACAACGTTCGAAGAAGTTTTAACGCCTCCTAACCAGTTATAACAACCAATATAGCAAGTTGTAACAACGTTGTAATACGTCATAAACACGTTAAGCCAAGATGCAACAACTTTATTACAAGTTGTAACAAGCGGAAAATAGGGTCAATTACGGTTTGTTTCCAGGGTTGGTTCCTTGTAGCTGATCCTTTGGCAAAATATTGTCAAATTTCGACTTTCTGAGGCGACTATCACACGGAATTCTGTCTGTTCGTCACACAGAACTCATAAGCTGGTCTAACCTCTAAATATTCCCATATAGTCCTCAGACATTAGCAAAATTAACGAGAAATGTCAAAGATTGAGTGACGTTCAGTTTGTGAATACAATATATACAATGTCCATTGTTTTAACACGCTTGGGCCCTATTAACAAGTAAAATAATAGATGCAGAGAAAATAGGAAATAGTGTGTGGGGGTGAGCTAAGAAATGGTGCAGAGGGAAAATTTGGAATCGGTACAGAGAGGAGAAGGGGGGAGGGGGGTGAAATATAAATCGTGCGGAACAGGAAATAGTGAGGAGATAATATTGGAAATGGTATGTGGGGGGAAAATTGGAAACTGTGCGAGGGGAAAAATTGAAATTCAGTTTTAACAATGAGATAAAATTTTTATTCCTTCAGAGCCCCGGACACAGAGGAACTAAGGAATGTATGTTGCAGAATATCAGAAGAGTACACCGCCATCCCCACCACCCAGGAATGTATACACAGACGAAATACAAAACCAAAGTAGAGTTACAGAAGCACTAGTCCATCCCAAAAGGAAGTGACTGAGCAACATTAGGAATCTTTAGGATTTTCATCTAAAATTACCAGCATAGAACCAGCCCAGTGTATTACCCAGACCAAGACAAACAAATAGAGCTCCAGCTTGGAACCTGCTAATATTATCTATGGGGGTATATGTAAGTAGGGATTGTGAAGAGGAACTGAGGGAACATGCACCATAAACCCTCCTGCCTCTCACAATACTTTGATCACTATGACATGGCCTTAAATGCCATGAAAGACGAGCAAAACGCCGATCTAACACACATTTCGAGAACGTTGTCGACAAATATGACCATGATGTTATCACACACAAAAGGCCTTACTGGCAAAGTAGGAAGATGGACCATTAACTTCCTTATGAACACAAACTAAAGAGTAAGTCAAAATAAGCAGACGAGGAGTCACAATAACGTGGCTGAAATATGATGACCAGACGACACTAGAAAGTTAAAGGACGACGACGTTTCGGTCCGTCCTGGACCATTCTCAAGTCGATTGTGTGAATGGTCCAAGACGGACCGAAACGTTGGCGTCCCTTCACTTTCTAGTGTGTAGTCTGGTCAACATAAGTCAAAATAAAATCTGGACCATCCACCGTGAGAGGTTAAGTCCTCCCACGGTACTGTACTTGCTCCAGTGGTTTGTCTTGTCCTCATAACACACTAAGAACACAAACTATAGTACTGTATTATCCTCTGCAGATGATAAGGATGTTTTGAGTTGACAATATATAGGACACAGCACACCTCCAGTCTGATGTAAATCAGGTTTTCCAGTGGGCCACAGGAAACATGATATTCATTGAAGACCAATTCCAGCTACTCGGCTGGAACTCGTCTTATAAATTATTATAATACAATATAAATCACACTAGAGAGAGAAAAGGTTAACAAAAGATTTAGGAGTAATCATGTCGGATGACGTTACCTTAAGTACTACCGATACAGGAGGAGGGACTGCACCCTATCCTCCTATTTTGGTAGTACTTATAGTAACGATGAGGACAATAGTATATATATATATATGTCGTACCTAGTAGCCAGAACGCTCTTTTCAGCCTACTATGCAAGGCCCGATTTGCCTAATAAGCCAAGTTTTCATGAATTAATTATTTTTCGACTACCTAACCTATCCTAACCTAACTTTTTCGGCTACCTAACCTAACCTAACCTATAAAGATAGGTTAGGTTAGGTTAGGTAGGGTTGGTTAGGTTCGGTCATATATCTACGTTAATTTTAACTCCAATAACAAAAAATTGACCTCATTCATAATGAAATGGGTAGCTTTATCTTTTCATAAGAAAAAAAATTAGAGAAAATATATTAATTCATGAAAACTTGGCTTATTAGGCAAATCGGGCCTTGCATAGTAGGCTGAGAAGTACGTTCTGGCTACTAGGTACGACATATATATATATATATATATATATATATATATATATATATATATATATATATATATATATATATATATATATATATATATATATATATATATATATATATACCGATCTACAACGCAATTATATCGTAGAAATCTGAACTATTGAGTTGGACAAACCGAAAAACTATTTTTTACCTGTGTTGCTTTGACACACTAAACTAACCTAACCTCCCTAGGCCTAATGCACGATATCTGAGGCCTAATATAGTACATATGTGTACTATACTAGGCCTAGGAATATTTAAATTTGTGTTTTAACTTAATTTATTTTAAAATAATTCCATACTAGTCAGTTTACTACAATCTAAAAGCTAAGAACGTACGAATTCTGACTATTAACGATCGTTACAGTAATTTGTATCTAAATAGGTGGATAGTTTGTACTCTCACACAAGGAATCGTTACTGTGTCACTGTCAGATGTGTCAGGGTTACTGTGTCACTGTCATGGTTACTGTGTCACTGTCAGAGTGTCATGGTTACTGTGTCACTGTCAGACTTGTCATGGTTACTGTGTCACTTATATGGTGCAGAGGCCCGAGTTCCTCCTCCCTGGAGCCTCCACCCTGGAGCCTCCTCCCTGGAGCCTCCTCCCTGGAGCCTCCACCCTGGAGCCTCCTCCCTGGAGCCTCCTCCCTGGAGCCTCCACCCTGGAGCCTCCTCCCTGGAGCCTCCACCCTGGAGCCTCCGCCCTGGAGCCTCCTCCCTGGAGCCTCCTCCCTGGAGCCTCCACCCTGGAGCCTCCGCCCTGGAGCCTCCTCCCTGGAGCCTCCTCCCTGGAGCCTCTTCCGTGGAGCCTCCGCCCTGGAGCCTCCACCCTGGAGCCTCCTCCCTGGAGCCTCCTCCCTGGAGCCTCCTCCCTGGAGCCTCCTCCCTGGAGCCTCTTCTGTGGAGCCTCCACCCTGGAGCCTCCTCCCTGGAGCCTCCTCCCTGGAGCCTCCTCCCTGGAGCCTCCGCCCTGGAGCCTCCTCCCTGGAGCCTCCTCCCTGGAGCCTCCTCCCTGGAGCCTCTTCCGTGGAGCCTCCGCCCTGGAGCCTCCTCCCTGGAGCCTCCTCCCTGGAGCCTCCTCCCTGGAGCCTCCTCCCTGGAGCCTCCTCCCTGGAGCCTCTTCCGTGGAGCCTCCGCCCTGGAGCCTCCACCCTGGAGCCTCCTCCCTGGAGCCTCCACCCTGGAGCCTCCTCCCTGGAGCCTCCTCCCTGGAGCCTCCTCCCTGGAGCCTCCACCCTGGAGCCTCCTCCCTGGAGCCTCCTCCCTGGAGCCTCCTCCCTGGAGCCTCCACCCTGGAGCCTCCTCCCTGGAGCCTCCACCCTGGAGCCTCCTCCCTGGAGCCTCCACCCTGGAGCCTCCTCCCTGGAGCCTCCTCCCTGGAGCCTCCTCCCTGGAGCCTCCACCCTGGAGCCTCCTCCCTGGAGCCTCCTCCCTGGAGCCTCCTCCCTGGAGCCTCCTCCCTGGAGCCTCCACCCTGGAGCCTCCTCCCTGGAGCCTCCTCCCTGGAGCCTCCTCCCTGGAGCCTCCACCCTGGAGCCTCCTCCCTGGAGCCTCCTCCCTGGAGCCTCCTACCGGCGTCTTCTCTCACTTCTTCAGACAACAAAATCATAAATAAACTTTTAAGGCCACTTTGGGTCAGGATGACTTGTTTGTCTTGCTTTGAAGAATATTTATTGGTTTGTTGTGTTCTTTGAATAAGTGTGATGGTGGTGGTGGTGGTGGTGGTGGTGGTGGTGGTGGTGGTGTGTGGTGGTGGTGGTGGTGGTGGTGGTGTGTGGTGGTGGTGGTGGTGGTGGTGGTGGTGGTGTGTGGTGGTGGTGGTGGTGGTGGTGGTGTGTGGTGGTGGTGGTGGTGGTGGTGGTGGTGGTGGTGGTGGTGGTGGTGGTGGTGGTGGTGGTGGTGGTGGTGGTGGAGGTGGTGGTGGTGGTGGTGGTGGTGTGTGGTGGTGGTGGTAGTGTACTCACCTAGTTGCGTTTGCGGGGGCTGAGCTCTGGCTCTTTGGTCCCGCCTCTCAACCGTCAATCAACAGGTGTACAGGTTCCCGAGCCTACTGGGCTCTATCATATCTACACTTGAAACTGTGTATGGAGTCAGCCTCCACCACATCTCTTCCTAATGCATTCCATTTGTCAACCACTCTGACACTAAAAAAGTTCTTTCTAATATCTCTGTGGCTCATTTGGGCACTCAGTTTCCACCTGTGTCCCCTAGTGCGTGTGCCTCTTGTGTTAAATAGCCTGTCTTTATCTACTCTATCAATTCCCTTCAGAATCTTGAATGTGGTGATCATGTCCCCCCTAACTCTTCTGTCTTCCAGCGTCTTCTTGTTTGGTGGTGGTGCTATCCTTGTCCACTTTAAGTACAAGATAGTGAGGGTAAATATATAGTGATAATTTACTCTCATCCTTCTCTCATACAGTGTTGACAGATCTAGTTTCCTTAACCTGTATGTGTAGCTTAGTCCCGTTAATTATATAACCAGCTTCGTTACAAATCTGTGCGTGTGTTTGTTTACAGTGTTGGTCTGACATAGGCTGTACAGTCTTACAAGGCTCCTTATATAGATCTTAAATTTTATTTTAATGTTTGGCAGCTTCCCCTGTATGGCCGGTGTTGCCATATTCATATGTTATTATGATGCTGGTTCAGGCATTATTTCCATTCTCAAGCTATTCTTTACTCATTGCCTACAATTACATTCACTTTATGGTGTAGTTGACACTACATTATAAAGTCAAAATATAGTTTAAACTTCTTATCTCTCCGTCTCGTATTGCCCATTCCTGATTTCATTACCTTACACTTGTTTTGGTTAAATTCTAACTGCCAACTCCATACCTGCAAGTTGTGAACGTCATCCATGTATCTCAGAATGCTTTACCACTGCATCACGTGCACACACTGACGTGTACCAGGTCACACTCTCGCGCTGGACATTCATATACGTTAGAAACATTACAGTCAAGAAGCGATCCCTTGAGGGACTAATAGTTATATCCTTAAAGTTCGAAAACAGTCTCAATATGACCGTTTGTGTTGAGTGTGTCAGGAGCCGGTCGGCCGAGCGTACAGCACGCTGGACTTGTGATCCTGTGGTCCCGGGGTCGATCCCAGGCGCCGGCGAGAAACAATGGGCAGAGTTTCTTTCACCCTATGCCCCTGTTACCTAGCAGTAAAATAGGTTCCTGGGTGTTAGTCAGCTGTATCGGACTGCTTCCTGGGGGTGGAGGCCTGGTCGAGGACCGGGCCGCGGGGACACTAAAAAGCCCCGAAATCATCTCAAGATAACCTCAAGAAGAAGATAGGCACTCCGTTGACCAGCTGCCTGAGCTCCTCTCCCCACCTTGTTCACCAGACCTTTACCAAGTACACTAAAATATTCGTTAACAAATACCAATTACCAAATAACAATTACCGCCTTTCTCCCCGTTTCATTTCAGTAAGTTTGTCACAGGATGATATCCCCTTTGTCACGCCTGACTGTCACCACTGTAACTCTCGGTTCTTCCATTTCGTTACAAAGAAGGCTTCGAATCTACCTGTCCCTTCGTTACAAAGAAGGCTTCGAATCTACCTGTCCCCTCGTTACAAAGAAGGGTTCGAATCTACCTGTCCCCTCGTTACAAAGAAGGCTTCGAATCTACCTGTCCCCTCGTTACAAAGAAGGCTTCGAATCTACCTGTCCCCTCGTTACAAAGAAGGCTTCAAATCTACCTGTCCCCTCGTTACAAAGAAGGGTTCGAATCTACCTGTCCCCTCGTTACAAAGAAGGGTTCGAATCTACCTGTTCCTTTTTGGTTTTTTCCCTTTCTGGGAAAGGACCTTTCTACCCTTTCCAAATAATTCACTACTTTCATCGTGACTACCGTGAGAGGCTGATGTGGTGCCCTCGTAACAGTGACTACCTCGCTATGACGACGACAACCTGAAGTGAAGTTCATTATGTCGAGTGTACAGGTCTTACTGTGCCTGGTTCCTCATACTTTAACCTGGGAGAGACAGGAAGATGACCTGTAACACGTCTCTCTTCCTTATAACCTGTCTGCTTGAGCGGAGTAAAGGAGTTTTTTTATCCTCAAATGAGTGCGGTATCATGTGCCAGATAGAACCCTTGAGGACCCTTGTCCCCCCCCCCCCCATTCTGCGGCCTTTGCAGGCTTCTTATTGGCGGACTAATTACAGGTGGGCGGGGCTTAGCGGAGCCTTCCCTTCATTTGGTCAGGGACGTGACTACTCGGACATCCGCACAACGGAATTTAATCACTCAGTCTCTGAACTGGAGCCTTTCTCACCGTCTTGGAGCACCTCACATCCCCACCCCTGGTGAGGCTCCACCAGGTGGTGTAGGGGGGAGGAACTCACCACTGGGGCTCCACCAGGTGGTGTGTGTGGGGGTCACCACTGGGGCTCCACCAGGTGGTGTGTGTGTGGGTCACCACTGGGGCTCCACCAGGTGGTGTGTGGGTCACCACTGGGGCTCCACCAGGTGGTGTGGGGGTCACCACTGGGGCTCCACCAGGAGGTGTGGGGGAGGGGGGGAGTCACCACCGGCCACTGGGAAACAATGGGAAAATGAATACATGAGAGACAAAAGACTTTCTGGTCTTAATGAGCAATGGTGCTCGGGTCCCTCCAGCGGTAGTCAGAGCACCACTAACACCACCACCACCACCACCACTAACACCACCACTAACACCACCATCACCACCACCACTAACACCACCACCACCACCACCACTAACACCACCACCACCACCACCACTAACACCACCACTAACATCAAAACTGACAACATTGACATCACCAAAACAATCAAAGTTCCTTGTGTATTACCACCACCACCACCAGCATAACCACCACCTATGCCACCACCAGCACCACCATAACCACCACCTATGCCACCACCATCACCACCTTAACCACCACCTATGCCACCACCAACACCAACATTAGCACCGTGGGAATGAGGACGGGAGAGGGGAGACCAGAGGGGATCTACACCATAAAGGAAAGGGAACTACAGGAGTCGGAAAGAGGGAATGATCTGGGAATGGCTATAACTCCCACACTCACACCGAAGACACACACAAACAGGATAACATCAGCAGCATATGGGACGCTGGCAAAGATAAGAATCTCGTTTAGATTAATCAGGACTCCTGCAAGGTAATCTACACATTTGTAAGACCACCGCTGTATAATGCTCCACCACGGACTGAGACATTCGCTTCTGGCCCTCCTGGAAGGTCTAATTTTCAGCCATTATTGTGACATTTTGTACCTTATAGCACCAGCAGGTGTGGTGTTGCTGGTGTGTGGTGTTTCCTTATTGTTGTCAGGTGTGTGATAGGTTGTGTCAAGAGCTGGTTGACCACTGTGGCCCCCAGCCTTACTCCCCAGAGCCCCCCAGTCTTGCTCCCCAGGGCACCCAGCCTGGCTCCCCAGGGCCCTCCAGCCTTGCTCCCCAGGGCCCCAGGAGACCACCTCCGGGACCACCGCTCGTTATCTAGTCTATTATAGTGATTCATATCTCCATGTATTAGAGCTCCAGGCCCCCCCCCCCGCTAGTGGCATTACCTTCAGGCAGCTCTAACTGCATCTGTTGTATTCCTCCGTAGACCTTTGGTTATTGGCTGGGATGTAACTGACTATTACTGTCTGCATACAGTTCTCGGTCCTAATATACACACACACACACACACTAGCCGGGACATTTTCACGAAGCTTCAAGGCAGGTTAAGCGAAAGAGCCAAGCCTCGACCCCCCTATTCAGACGCGCTATTGTAACGACCTGATATGGCAGCCTCCCTAACACTAATTAGACTAGCTTGCGTCCGGTGGGTCACGACCCAGCAGGTGTTCTGACCTCTCTGATGTGGTGGCCTCCAGCACATGTCTCCCCCTCACCCCCTACACCACTAGGCTAGGGGAGGGAGAGTTGGGAGAGAGAGAGAGATGGATGGGGGAGACGGGGGAGAGGTGGGTGAGGGGAAGCAGGAGGGAGAGTGAAGGGAAGCAGGGAGGGGAGCCGACGCTGCGGGAACGATATTAGAACCTCATCACACGGTGATGGATAAGCCTTAATAGGTACGGTGGTGCGAAGTGAATGATGAGGCGGTGAGGGAGGAGGAGGAGCAGGAAGATGAGGCTGTGAGGGAGGAGGAGGAGCAGGAAGATGAGGCTGTGAGGGAGGAGGAGGAGGAGGAGGAAGGACGAAGCAAGAGTTATGGTTGCCATTAAAATGTAAATTATAATTAATGTCTTATGGTCACTGAATTTTCCATTTTCCGTTTGGATACTAGTAGTAATATATAGTGTGTGTACCCACCTAGTCGTGCGTGCGGGGGTTGAGCTCTAGCTCTTTGGTCCCGCCTCTCAACTGTCAATCAACTGGTGTACTCCTGAGCCTACTGGGCTCTGTCATATCTACATTTGAAACTGTGTATGGAGTCAGCCTCCACCACATCACTGCCTAATGCATTCCACCTGTTAACTACTCTGACACTTGAAATATTATTTCTAACGTCCCTGTGGCTCATTTGTGTGTATGAGTGAGGGGAGGGAATTATCAGGGGAAAGGTCCAGGGGCCAGATTCACGAAAGCACTTACGCAAGCACTTACGAACGTGTACATCTTTCCTCAATCTTTGACGGCTTTGGTTACATTTATTAAACAGTTTACAAGCATGAAAACTTCCCATTCAACTGTTGTTATTGTTATAAACAGCCTCCTTGTGCTTCGGAGTTCATTAACTGTTTAATAATTGGAAACAAAGCCGCCAAAGATTGAGAAAAGATGTAGAGGCTCGTAAGTGCTTTCGTGAATCTGGCCCCAAGCCCTTACGACTATATAGCACTGGGATGGGGTCAGGATAAGAATTTAGGATGTGACGTGGGGAAGGAATGGTGCCCAACTACTTGGACGGTCAGGGATTGAACGCCGACCTAGAAGGAGAGAGAGAGAGAGAGAGAGAGAGAGAGAGAGAGAGAGAGAGAGAGAGAGAGAGAGAGAGAGAGAGAGAGAGAGAGAGAGAGAGAGAGAGAGAGAGAGAGAGAGAGAGAGAGAGAGAGAGAGAGAGAGAGAGAGAGAGAGGGGGGAGAGAGAGAGAGAGAGGGAGAGGTGGGACGGATGAGACCAGAGACAAGGGAATTTGAAGGGCGGCAGAGGAGTTTAATTGAAGAATTGCAGGCCAGACGAGGCAGCTGCCTGCCATATACCAGGGGCGGTCACCAGGATAATGGTAGTGTGCAGCAGGATACACTGCCCCACTACACACTACAGTTTACCACTGTTTAATCAGCGTGTTTACCCCTGATTCTAACATTATTCCCTGTCTCAGTGATTGCAATAATATTGATTTATTCTGTACATATTAAATTGATTTATTCTGAGCATATTAAAGTACTTTACTCGTATATTTCACAACTATAATATTCACGTTATTTGTATAGTGCAAATGTTGAGTGGTGTGTGTATGTTTGAGTCCATTTTTGCTTCCACTTTCTTAAATATAAATCATTTTTTTACCAAAGCATTTGTGCTGCTTGTTTCAAGACTGGTAGACTGGTTTACAATCTCCTTCACAACATTCACCCACAACACTATACTCATATAACTAAAACCTTCACATATAAAATAAACATTTCTATGGCAGATATAGAAACATCTGCCATAGAAAATTAAAATCCACCCGAAACATTTTTTTTTCAAATTTGCCAGTTTTACAAAAATTGCATTTTGTTTGATCGGTGGAAGCGGTAATTTACACTAATAGCCGTGAACAACTATTTATTGCCAACTGTTTGACAAGCCAAAATGCTGCCCGTGATTGTGATCTCTCCCGTGGCCCAAACTCACACAGGAAAATGTTGACCAGACCACACATTAGAAAATGAAGGGACGACGACGTTTCGGTCCGTCCTGGACCATTCTCAAGTGACAATCGACTTGAAAATGGTCCAGGACGGACCAAAACGTCGTCGTCCCTTCACCTTCTAGTGTGTGGTCTGGTCAACATATTTCAGCCACGTTATTGTGACTAAATTTAAACTAGCAATGCTTCCAGGAATTCACTATCAATTTCCACCAACGCCGAGCCATACTATTCTCAGTATCATGGCTAACATTGTGGCTAACACTATCAGTGATGCCTGCTCCTGAGAGGCACTTTATCAACCTCTATCATTCATGTTGTTTTTCCCTTGTCATATCTTGCCACCTGCTCACTTCACTCATCAGGTATCCCAGCGAATGTGTTTACATCAGTGGATTTCTTCACTGTCTGCAATGTTCTTCTATTCCACATCTTCAAGTTCTCCAGCTTGATCCTCGTGTTTCCTATCTAGGTAATCCTATTGTACATAACCATAAATCATTCTTTCATCTGTAACACATTGTCAAATACTTTATTTCCTCTTGAAGTTCTTCCCATCTCCCCTCAGATATCCTCACAGCTTAAACACGACACGAGAATCTTGCAGACAATGAGTCACAATATCGTGGCTAAAGTAAGTTGACCAGACCACACACTAGAACGTGAAAGGACGACGACGTTTCGGTCCGTCCTGGACCATTCTCAAGTCGATTGTGTCACACAATCACTAGTGTGTGGTCTGGTCAACGAGAATCTTCACATTGTACTCTCGAACACGCCCATCATAACACTACATGATGTACAGGAGTAATAGTGAGAGAAACGGAAATAATGAAGAGAGGTGTTGAGAGAGGTATGGAGCAGGTCCTCCTCCTGTTACTGGACTAGATAAATAACCTTCAAAGAACCTGCACATGTAAATAGTGGGAGGAAGAAGATGAAGACTGGACGTGTTTACGACCTACAAGATACCGAAGACACGGTCAAGGATAGTGTGTGCAAGACGAGTAGAACCACAGGATGAAAAAGATAACTGGAAGCACAAATGAGTCACAGGATTGTAAGGAAGTGGTCCTAAGTGTAAATCAAACACGTTGAACGACCTGAAGCGAACGAACGGAATTAATATATTCATTCCAAAGAGTTGCAAGTATGGAACGTATAGCTGTTGCAGATACCTGCAGCTGCAGAGCCGTGGCCCAAGAGCTAAGTCCTCCCAACAAATATAGATATAAGAACACAGCGAAAAGTATAAATCAAGTTATCTTATTCTTTACATCATTAATATAAACATCTGCTACATTCGCTGCGA